>NC_056751.1:538767854-538857854 GCF_019279795.1 Protopterus annectens | reverse complement strand
AATCATGCTGATGTGTAGAACTCCTTCAGGAAACACCAAGGGAAAGAATCAAGAAAAAGGTCTCTTGATCTTTCTGGCCTGTCAGGCCCAGCACCAAAGATAACTAAAAACCTTTGGATCCAACTCCTGCTTTGGATCTGATCAGAATCAGGTCACCGACTTCTCCTTTCTTCAGATACAGATTTTTGCCAGAGTCCGTTAGTCCTGAACTCCATTCCCCCTTCCTTCAAGAGAAGTCTTTTCATCATATCTATAGTCTACCTTTAACAGCCTTTTCCCCTAAGGTCAGTGCAGTCATTGAACAGCCTGTCTAAAGTTGATGTGGACAGGATGATAAGGAAATTACTAAGGAGCCATATTCAGCTGGTCCTCCCTGCAAGACCCACTGTTGGGGAGGCTTGGAGCCATCCATTCTACTCCTTTGTTAATCAATTCTTTTCCCATATGACCTTTGGATCAAGTGTCAGTAGATCCAAGTGTTCCCTGGAGATTACCTGTATGGGAGCTGAAAGACTGGGCTTCTTTGACTCCAACAATATCGCTTACGCTATTTACTCGTATTAATTCCGATGGCATTGCGTCATGATAGGTCTCAGAGCTGAGAGTTTGGCACTGGTACCAGGCAGTTGGGGTAAACTCAGAGACTTTTGGATCCTTCCCTTTCTTTTGGTGATTCAGCCATTGACAGCGCAGCTCTGGTACTGGCTTTGGGACTGAGTTGGATCAGGTCTCGGTACGTGCCCTTGTCAACATTTTCACATCCCACAGGGATTGCTTTGGGAACAGTCTTTAAGAGAGTTCTGTCTAAATCTAGAAAGCAGGTCTCCCTTTCACACTTGGAACCATTCCAATGCCAGTTCATTCTGGAAAAAGGATCTCATGGTAGATTCCATGGTGATAGCAGTGGCCATGAAGAAAGAGCTTTCAGAGGAGAGGTCTGCTGTCCATCACTCTAATAGGGAGTCCAGGGCATTGGACAGGTTTGAAAAGTGGGTTTATGCTTCAGTGACTTTTGTGTTAAGAGTTATGAATTACTTAGCTCATCTAACACATTTTCAGAGCGACTTGACAAAGGAACTTTCCAAGTCTCTCTCAGGATATTTACCTGTGGATGCCCAAGAAAAAGTGGATATGTATTTGGCTACCCTACAGTCCATCTCAAATATGTCCATGCACCTACAATCCATTGCAGCTGATAGCATATCTAGAGCAGTTGGCACCAGCATTGCCATTCCCTGTCATGCCTGGATGTGTTTCTGTAATTTTGCACAGCATTTTAAGATGTCCTTCATCAATGACGGGTTCACTCTCTTTGGACTGAAGGGAAAGGAGACTGTCTAGAAGTGAGCAGCATGGCAAGACTCTGTCTGCCATTGGGATCCACACTTCCATCACCCCCAGGACCTTTTCAATGAACCAGAAAGGGGGCAAGAATCACAGGGTTTTATGTTCAGCACTTCTAGTGACAGGCCCCTTGGAGGCAGAGGGGAATAATTGCAATGGATGTCGCTCTCTTGGCAGAGGTTTTCTGCAGAACCAAAGATTTTGTGGTACTTTTTCGGACAAACTCTTTCAGGACTCTTGAAGGGTTGCCTGACTGCTGCACTCTGGAGGCAGTCAGGGTGGCACTTGTTTCTGCATCCCACAGCCTGTACAGTCATTGCCCAAGACATGTGGGTGCAGAGAATCATAACTAGATTCTACACAATTCCCTTTTTTTTTCTGGCTTCCAACTGTAAGAGACCTCCTGATGTTCCAGCCCTGCAAAGGAAGGCTGTAGCACAAGAAATAAGAAAGCAGACAGACAAGTGAGTTAACCAGGAGGTCCCACCAGACCAAAATGGATCCAGAGTCTAGTCAAGGATTTTTTTTTATGCCAAAAAAAAAAAAAACTTCAGGTGCATTTTGGACCTTGGCCAACTAAACCAATATGTAATACAGAAGAAATTCCAGATGGTCATGGTTCAGTCCATCTTGCCTTTTCTGGGGAAGGATGACTGAACGTGTTCAACAGATCTTCAGGACACATCCTACTACATAAAGATAGCCAGATGGATGATTCAGAAGGTTTCTTTTTATTTTTTTTCTGGGAGCCAGTCATTTCCAGTTCAGGGCTCTGCCCTTTGATGTCACCACAGCCCTCCCCTATGGCATGTTCACCAAGTGCATGACAGTGGTCACAGCTCACCTGAGACTGCAGGATTTCTGAGTATTTACATACCTGGATGACTGGCTTATAACTGCTTCCACCATGAGTCAATTACTTCAAGCCAGGGATTCCTTCCTCCAGCTTTTCAGCCATGTACGAATCACAATCAATATGGAAAAAATCGAAATTAGTTTCTGTTCAAACAACATAGTTTTTTGGGTCCCATCTGGATATAACTTTACAAATAGCCAGACATCAGAGGTCAAGAATGTTAACTCTCGTGCTAAAAGCATCAATCATTCTCTCCCACCAGAACCTCCCCGAACAACGTTGTGTCCTTCACCAATGCATGCTGTGAGTCCTCCACATTTTGATCCCAGGTGAAAAAGAAGTTGGTCAAGAGTGAGCAGAAGGGGGGAAGATGTTTGTGACCCTAGAGGTAAAGTTCTATACCTCACAAAGTTCCTTTGCCAGAAACCAAAATAGTGTAAAGAAATTATAGATGTTTATGATTTTGATCAATGCTTGCAGTAGCCTAAGGTATATGAGTTATATCCTGCATAGGATATAGCAGCCAGCCAACTTCCAAAGCTTCAGGGCACTTTCCACATGACCAAACCATTAGTCAACTTGAGCTGAGCTGACTAAATGTCATTAGGTGCATAGGTTCATACTAGGCTATCTGCCCTGGGGCATTTATAAGCCTAGCCAGAGTGTAATTGGCTTTCACCACCCTTTGATTTTGAGCTTACTGTGCCTCTGTCTAGTAGTGACACAGAAGTAATCCCCGAGGTAAACCTACGATCCCCCATCCACTCATCAAGATTCCTCTTGCACAGAGTCAGTGAGGGGCTCTGCCTGACATGGACTGGGATTCTATTCCAGAGTGAAGGGAGCCTCTGGGTTATGAATCTGTCCCTCCAGCATGTCCTATTTATTTCTGTGCTGAGGTATTTGGCCAAAAGCCCTTCAGAGTTTTCCTACTGCCAAAAAGAGTACTTCTGTGTGGGCTTTCATGGATTTAAAGCTGGCTAATGCTTTTCCATTGCTGGGATGATAAGTTACATTTAGGAAAACAAAAAACTTCCACTTTACTTTTTGTCACATGAAACTTACTTTTTTTCTATAAAACAATTACTTTTAAGCTAAGAAAAATGCTTTTGTTGACTTGTGACTTTTACTTACTTTTAAGCAG
Source organism: Protopterus annectens (assembly GCF_019279795.1). Taxonomy (NCBI): domain Eukaryota; kingdom Metazoa; phylum Chordata; order Ceratodontiformes; family Protopteridae; genus Protopterus; species Protopterus annectens. The sequence goes on along the minus strand of NC_056751.1, from coordinate 538,854,510 downwards.
AAGCGTCACTTGTTTACTTTCGTTGTAAAAAGTTGTTAAATGTAGTTTAAATCAATTTTTTCCTTTGGAAAAAATTGTTGTTAATTTACTTTTTGGGACTGGGGTAAGTGTTTAATGTGCTTTTTACTTTTTTTTCTGGAGAAAAGTTACTTTTTTACATCTTACCTGTTTTACTGACTATTGCTACTAAGCTTCAATGGGAATCAAGAAGCATTTTTGGCTTGACCAAGAAAGAGCATACCATTTCCTTGGTTTGATCTTCTTACAGCCATAAAATAATTATTAAGCAGTCTTTGCCACCACAGTAGGCTGGTAGTTTGCCTCAGCTGTAGGTGGACAGCTGTGCTGTGGACAAAGATGGATCCTCAGACCAGTCATCTTTCATCCCAGATACCTCTGGTGTAGCACCTACAGTCACTATGGACTGGGGGTTAGCTATGTCCTCTGTGGGCAAGTGAGAGACATTCTTGTTGATCTTGGGAGAAGGGGCAGAGAAAGTACCTTTGCTTAGCCAGAATGATGTGCCCATCCCTGGGGAAGCTGTAACCGGCAATATTGAGTCTATGCCTTCAGAAATTCCTGTCAAAAGGAAACCTACAACTAAACATAAGTCTTCTCCTTTGTTTGTTACTCTGGGTAGGAGAAATGTATTAGGCCTAGCTTTGGGTCACAGGCTCTTGACCTTTTTGTAAAGATCTTTCTGGTAAGATAAAAAGGGATTCCTTTTTCCCTGAAGAGGTTCAAGAGATTAAACCTGTGTGGGAATGAGAAGGGACAGATGCATTTTTTTTCTCCACAGATTTCTGATTTAGATTCTGAAGAGGGACTGGTATCTGATAGGCCCTGTGAAGCTTCGTCTTTCTTAGAGACTGTTTCCAGGATGAATTGATTCTTTCAGCAGGAAAACAGTGAGGTTTCTTAGTACCTTAGAAAGTATTATAATTGGTTCATCTATTTCTCTAATTCTGTCTACCTTGGGGAATGCTTTTTTTATAGCCTACAATTTCCTTGACAGTAATCCCGCTTCCCCTAAAAAAGCAGATACACTATATAAATTTCTTCAGTTTTTTTTTTTTAAGTTTGTACACTAACCAAAGACCTGACCTAGCAGCTATTGTATTAGTGAATTCAGCTGCTGCTAAACTTTTTGTTAACACTAATCCCTCTCCTTCTGACAAGGATGGGAAGGATTTTGGCAGGTTTGTGGAAAAACATATGCTTTTGCAACTTTAATTGCTAAATTCTCAGTTGTCAGGCTCATATATTGGAGTTCATCCTGGCAAATTTTGAAAATATGATGAATGTTTTGGCATAATTTTTTTCTTGTAAGAATGAATCTGCTTTATGTAATATGGTTTCTTCTGTTTCCCCAAGTCAAGACTTATTGTTAAAATGGGCCTAGGACTCTATGGATATAACTTTCAGAGCTGCTGCCACAATAACTGTTTTGAGGAGGTTTGTCTGGCTGCATTCTCAGAACCTCCTAGTGGATGTCAAAAATAAAATTTGAAATTGTCTCTTGGACAGACATTTAGTTTTTGGACCTTTGGCTGCAGAAGTCAACAAAATGTGTGTTGATAGGAGAAAGCTGATTCAGAAAGTCTCTAAGATTTTTCAGCCCTCCTCTCTGTGTTTTCCAAGGGTTCTTTGTTCCCTCATCGAACTTTAGCAAAAAGTAAAATAAACAGTCATAGCAAAATGCTGGTCAGCATATGTTTAAGCAATGACAAAGAGTTTCCAAAAAGAAAGCAGGAACACTCCCCAGAAGAAATGACAGACCAATAAGTCACAATGACTATGATTGACCTTTTCCCCTCTTCCCACCCTAACCAACCCTTAATGCACCCAAAAACTCTGACTTTCCATTTCTCTCTGTGGTAACAGCTTGTTTCAAATGGATTCTGAATGTGATCAATCTAGGCTACAGATGGGAGTGGAAGGCACTCCCTCCTTATCAGGGGATTTCATCTCGTCCACCAGACCAAACTCTTCTCTTCCCTCCTGTCTTACAACAAATGATTTCTCAGGGGGTGATAGAAGCTGTTACTTCTCCTCTCTCTGGAGATAGATTTTACTCAAGAATTTTTCTAGTGCCAAAAAAGGATTCTTGGAAAGCAGTTCTGGGTCTTTCCTTCCTGGACCAGTCTGTGACCGTGTTCAAGCCCAAAATGCTTTTATTTGACAGCATATTACAATTTCTTCCTCATCTGAGTTACTTAGAGATCTTAGGTTTAAAAGATACATATCATCACATTCCTATTCATCCAGATTTATGGCATTTCTTAAGGTTTATTTTATCTGGATTACACTATTAGTTCTCTGCCATAGTGTTTGGGATAGCCGTTACTCCAAGAATGTTCACAAAGTGTGCAGCTCCTGGGATAGCCTGGTGCAAACTGCACAGTATCCACATTTTTTCTTATTTGGACAACTTGCTTATCTTTGCAGAGTCTCTTTCAATGTGTCCAGAATCCTTCACTTGAGTAAGGGATTAGAGAACATCCAAGAGTTTTCTGTGATTCCTTCTCATGGGATTGTTTTTTTTTTCTGGAGTGACTACTGGACATCTCAGTAAAAAAAAAAAATCTGATCTATTTCTGTAGTTTACACTTCAGTGTCAGTAAGGTAATTCCTCAGGATTCTATGTCTCATGGTATCCATGATTCTCATAATACCTCTTGCAATACTCCATATGAGGAAGGTAAATGATATCTGAAATCTCTGTGCTATCAGCATCATCACTCATTGATTTTTAAATTTCCAGTCTTAGGATTTGTAAAAAAAAGGAGATTATGTGCTGCAGACAGTTTTTTTCAGAATCCTGGTCTCCCATTCTCCCCTTGTACTCCAGCACAGCCAGTAACAACACTCTTTGCTAGGAGAGCAGTATTAATTGACAAAAAGGTGCAGGGTCTTTGGAAAAGAAAAGACACATCAAAAACATAGCATAAAAAGATGCTACCTCTAAGAAATGCTCTCAACTCTCTGAATCATCTCTGATTCCCTGTGGTCTGCAGGATCTCTTCATGTGCTTGCAGACAATACCATGGTGATGTAGTACATAAACAGACAAGGGGAAAACAGATCTTACCCCCTATGCAGAATAGGCATGTTAGTTTGGGATATAGCTTTACAGCACAATCTCACTGTGTAGGCATCTTGCATCTTGTCCGAACAAAACTATGTGGCAGAGAAGCTGAGCAGGATCAGGACAATCCAGTATGAATGGAAAGTGAAAGAAAGGATCTTCCAAGACTTGACCCATTGGTAGGGAACACCTCAAGTAGATCTGTTTGCCTCCTCTCCAAACAAATCAACCTGCAATATTCTTTTCCAGGACTCCATGGAAGAAGGCCTGGTGGATAGATGCCTTTTTTTTTCTTGCACAAGAATGTTCCTGTATGCTTTTCCACCTTTTTTACTGGTTTTCAGGGTACTTCTGAAGATTCAGAAGAACTTCCCAAAGTTATATTTTGGTGACTCCTTTCTGGCCTAGGTAACAGTAATTCTCCCTTCTTTTGGAAATGACCAAGAGCATTTGCCATATGATTCTTCACAAAATGGATTTAATCACACAAGATCAGGGGTGTTTGATACATCCTAACCCCAAATAACTACAACTGACTACCTGCAAAATAGGGTTTTAGTATCTTTTAAGCACCTATTTTATGAGGACATGCAGCAGCTATTGATGCAGGCAAGAAAGCCTACTACTACAAAATCAAATATTAGCAAATGGAAAAGGTTTTCTGGTTGGTGCCAATAAAAGAACCAGCACCTACTCAGGGATATTGTTTTTATGGTTTTATACCACTTTGGTGAGTTACTGTCCTGTGGCATATCTTACTCCACTGTGTAGATTCATTTGTTGGCCATTCCAGCATGCCTCTTCATGGATCTCCCTCTTTAAATGCAGTCTCATGTCAGCATGTCTTTGAAAGGGGTTATGCATAAAAGCTTCTCAGGAAACAAATGGCTCCATGTTGGGATCCTAATTTTGTGTTGGAAAGAACAAGCACTTTTTCCATTTAACCACCTCATCAGGCTGAGTTGAGGTTCTTAACAGTCTTACATACTGCTCTGACCTCTGCAAGAAGAAGAAATCTGTGTTGCAAGCTCTTACGTTGTGCCAGGCTGCTCTCATTTTCCACAAATATATGGTTTATTTGAGAACCAAACCTTTTATTTCTGAAGTGATTTTTGAGGTTTACTACCCCCTGACTTCTTTCCAGAACCTAAAAAATGGGAGAGAAAGCATGGATGTTCACAAACAATTCAGGTATTTTTCTGACAGAGCAAAATCTTTCAGAAGTTCTGATCAATTTTTCATTTTTATGAAAGTAGGAAGAAAGGGAAACCTGTGACAAAACAGACTATTTCCAAATGGTTGTCTCAGGCTATTGCTTTTTATTATTCCCACCACAACAAGCTATTGCAGGTGGGGTTAAGACACATTCTACCAGGGCCTTGGCTTCATATATAGCTTTTTGTAAAGGGTTAGATTCTACAAGTGTTCTAGGAGCAGAACCTTGGTCCAATGTCTATACTTTTACAAAGCACTATAAACTAGATTCCTTCTCCAAGTCCAGGGCAAGCTTTGCTATGACCATTCTCCAGGGCCTCCTGAACCCTCCTTCTTCCCTGTCCCAGTTCTTCTAAGCTATAGTAATCTGCCCATATAGCTTTGGCTACTGCAGCAGTGATCATAATGATGAACATAGTACAGCTGTATAAGTAAACCTACCAAAACAGTAGATGTTTGAATTATCACTGCTGTTCTCTACCTCCACTGCCCTTATTTGTTGATTAATTTTTTGCCAGGGTGTGGACTTGCATTTTTTATTTTCCCAGCATTGTCCTGTTAGGTGTCTTCCAACTCCTTTTGATGGCATGAAAGCTCTGGAGGGTTTGGTTCCCAAAACTGACTTTTAGTAATGGTTTGGTTGCATGTAAAGTGCCCCGAAGCTTTGAAAGCTAGCTGGTTGTTATATCCTATGCAGAATATAACCCATTTAGCTTAGGTTATGGTACTAGTGATCATTCGAACATCTGTTGTTATTATAAGTTTACTTATACCATGTACTTTTTGCATTTCCAAGCATCCGCCATTCAAGTAGTGATCTGACAGAAACTCCTTAAGTCACGGGGATTTCTCCAGTGTTCAAAGCTCTAGAGGCAGAAGTGGACTGCAAAGCCTGCACAACTGTAGTCCTCCACTGGGAGTCAGCCACGGCACCTCTGATGGCTTGACTATCTGTTCATGTCTGGAGACAGTCAGAGGTTGTATATCCCTACATCTCACTGGGTGGATGGCTAAGATGCCAGAGATGTACATCAGGGAAATAATTTCCAGAGGCTATACAAAACTTCCTCCTGTAACCCCTAGGTCAATTATGTTTCATCCTCCAGATGTTTCATCCTAGCAGAAGCACATGGACAAAATAGAGGTCTCCTATTTCTGTCAAAAAGGGCCATAGTGGAAGATCTGTCATTATAGTAAATGCATGATTTTTGTGTAAAGTGTCTGGAAAGATGTTGCACACTCTTTAAGGAACTGTTGAATGCATCATTATCTTGTGCCTTCAGTTGTCTTGGTTTTGAAATATAAATTATCTGAATAATTTCACTGTTTCATGGAATATTTATGTCCTTTCATTCCTGCATGCTTGCCTCAGAATTGTTAAAGGACTTAAGAACACCTTTGTGATTTCTTGAGTATAATATTTAAGCATTCTGCATACTTTTGAGTCTTACTTGCTGTATGAAGAATCTTGCATTTTCAACGTCAGTATTATATATATTTCAGGGAACAGTTTAAGTTAATGTGAAATCAAAAGCAAATGCTATTTTTTTCTGAGATATTATACCAATATTGTGTAAACTGCTTATAAATTGACAAACAATTTCATATTTTATGAATTCTGAAACTAGTAGGAGAAGGTTGACAACAAGCTTGTGAGCAGCGTACTTCTCTTTTGTGTAACTGAAACAAATAAGGTGCATGTTTTGCTTCTGGTGAAAAGTAATGGTGAGCTCTTTTAACCATAAATTATTATACTTCTCTTACAGCCGCTGCATTTATGGATCTTTGCACTGCGAACATGGTGAACATGGTATGATGTGCTTTCATTTAGCTTTGTTGATATGCTTAAGAAGAAAATGAAGTCTTTTACAGTTTAATAGCAGCTTTTATTATGTTTTTATAGAAATGGTACTAAACCATAACCATAATTTGCTTCATTATACGTATTAAATACGGCTGTGCCATTTGATAGAAAGTAATGTATGTAGCTTATGCATGAAACTACCTGCTCGCATACATAACTTGCACCAGTACCAGACGTAACTGCAAGTCATTTATGGTAAGCGTTTTAATGAGGAATCACAAATGTGTGATTTGTTTCTGTTTTATCTGAAGACTTAGATTGAAGTTTCTTGGAGAATTCACTTTTCTTTTTGGCACAGCAGTCTTGGAGTTAGAATATTAAAGTATCGGGGGGGTTGAGGGTAAAATTTTTAACAATGTAACAGCAAGTTTCAACAGTAGCTTTTTCATAGATGCTTGATACTGATGCATTGCAATGATTTTCAGAGTATCTAACTAGATAGAATACAGATGAAATGGACAAATGATGCTTACACCATCTAATTGATGAGTGAAGGTGTGCACCACAGTTCAGTTCTTGCTCCCCTGCTATTTCCTATTTATGTGAGTGATATGACTAATCGCAGTAAATGTTACATATTTACCATTTATGTGAGTGATATGACTAATCACGGTAAATGTTCCAATCACATGCATTTGTTGATAACCTCAATATTATCCAGAGTGATGGTTTATCACAAACTGTTAAAATCAAGCTTCATTCCTTTTCTCTCAATTTTCGCTAGTCTATGGGTCTTCACGTCAGACCATAAGAAACCAAGTCCTTGATATCCTCTCCCAGGACCATTTTAACTACTGCTGTTGAATGTCCTGACCCACCACTTCATGCCTCAGATGGTTCAACAAAACCAAGTGGCTCCCAGTTAGCCAGGTCAATCTGCTGCTGGTCTCTTCTTTTCAAACTCATGTGACCAGACTCCTTTCTTCCAATTACTGCCAAACTCCAAGCTGAGACCACCCTTGACAATCTCTGTAACCTCTCCCAAAGGGCTGCATCACTGTAAACATGCCAAGCCAAACTTCACTGTGCCAGTTACTCCTTCATTCGTGTACCTAATCTCTGGGAATCCCTTCTCATCTACCTAAATAAATTATCCTTGTTCACTTTCAGAGCTCAGCTCAAAAAATATCTCCATCCTTGTTCAGCCTGTAGTTGCCTTACACAGGACACATCAACTGAATACTCAGCTACTTCTCTATCTTCTCTATACCTGCCTACATTTGTACTTATCATCATTTTAAACTATAACTCCTCTTTACTCACAAATTATTTATCTAAACTTCCAACTGCAAGGCCTCTGCATTTGTTGTCATTTCTGTAAATATTATTTAAATATTATTTGTGCAAAATTTTTCATGTTTTTTTTTTATTTTATTTTAAATGTTTTCATTTTTGTAAATGTTTTTGCCTGGACTGTACCCAACAAAAATAAACTATTAAAGTTCCCAAGCCATTCATCTCAGGGCTGGTTTCTCCAGCTAAGCTCCTTAGGCACTCTGTTGGTAGTCAATTAAAATTTGACCCCCAAGTAAAGAATTGATTTTCTAAGACAAACATAAACTTTACAAGGCCTCAACTTTCTTAACAAATTGTTTCAAGTTAGTTAGCCACTATAAAATCAAACTTACTTTACTTATGTTTTCTTTCTGTCTCTTTGCCTCTGTTTCTTTTCTGTTATTTAATCAGCTTGAACAAGCCTGTAAATGAATGTCGAGATTTGCCTCAAGTCATTACAATGGAATACACCACTGCTTATTTGTGTGCCCCCCACAACTATGTATACTAACTCCAGGATTGCACTACAGTGTGGAAAAGGGTATATAAGTTATATTTGCCCAACAGTACCTATATTCAGTGAAATGTGATTCAGTGAAATGAGTTTTCAGTGATTTGAGCTTTCAACGATTTGATGTGAGTGTTTTGAAATTCAGTGAAATGAGTTTTCAGTGAATCAAAGTAGACCCATATGTACACACACACACACACACACACACACACACACACACACACACACATATATATATATATATATATAGAGAGAGAGAGAGAGAGAGAGATCATACTTCTCAACCTCTAAGACCAGGAAATCTGGACAAAGCCATATATAATGGCAGGGTCAAAGGCCCAGAAATAGGGACAATTTTTAAATATTGCTCATACAAACTTAGAAAGTTGATAGAATAACAGATTATGAATGAGCATGAATTTTCTGAAGAGTATGAAGTCTGTAACTCAATCATCTGCCATTATTTTTTAACTTTAATCCTCAGTGATTTGCCAGAAAACCAAAATTTTATGAGGAACCGACTAAAAATACAAGGCACAAATTTGGACATTCTGTGAAAACCTGTACAGTTGAGAGGTATGATATAGATAGATATATAAACTTTTTTATATCACTGTTTTTGACGCCTGTTTCTGTTTCCCCTGAAGTTCATTTGTGCTGCTTTTTGTCGTATTATGGTGGGAAAGCCCTATGGCTTTAAGAAAAGTGTGGCCTGTGGTCACAAAATCCACAACTTAGATACACACACCAATTGCATTTACTGATTGGGGTCTTCTGATTTAGATGAGCAGTGCTCCATTTGTACCTTCTTCAGCTCCCGGGCTTTGGTAGACAAATGAAATAAAATTGGTGTTTAAGGAACTTCTCCCTGCCACAGCAGATGAGGATTTCCCTATAACAGTCTGCTACTTGTTCTTCCCCTTCTGGAAAGAAGTCTAGTGATAAAGCCAAGAATGAGGAGAGTATAGATAAGCCCAGGTAAAAGAAGAAGGAAAAAGTTATGGATCCTAAGGAATGGTTGCTGGACTGCTCAAGTTCCTTAGGTCCAGCTCCGAATATTCCAAAAATTAGGGATCCTATTCTCATGTCAGATCCTGTCATCACTGGATCCAGAACTCTACTTTTACTGAAACTTTTCTGTCTGGAACTGGTCTGTCCAAGGCTCTGATCTCCTTTTCTCCAGAACAGACTTTTTTACATGACATCCAGATCCCCTTCTTCTGCTTTGTCCCTCAGATTAGTGCATTCCCCAGGAGCCTTTCTGAAGTGGACGTGGATAGAATACAAGGAAGTTCCTCTGGACATGGCTCCAGCTGGAGGTCCTTCAAACTCCAATTCCTGTTGAAGTCATACACCTTTGACATCCCCTCATCATATTGTTGCTCCTTCCCAGACCCAACCATCAGACTAGGGGGTCTTGGATCTGGGAACTTCCCAGCAGTTTGTCTGTGTCAGATCTGAAGACCTGGTCTTTGTCAAGTTTGATTGTGTATCTGAACTGATTGGCTCCAAATGGCTTAGACCCTGATGGATCTCAGAATTGAGGCATTAGACTCGAAGAGGTGTATCCAAGCTAAACTTCAAAGCTGTAGGAGTCATCCCTTCCCCATAGTGCTTTGGCAGTAGAAAACTTGGCACCATCTTCACAACCAAGTTAGTAGGGTCTTTGGAGCCAATCCATGTTAGGATCCTTGGACCTTGCTGGAGGGGCGTTGGGTACTGTCTCAATGTCTGCCTTTGAAGCCTTTGAGAGGGTACTGTCTTGATCAATGGAGCAAACATCCCTTCCTTGCACAAATCCACCCCTTCAACAATGGAGCTCTTGGGTCCTGACCCTGCACATTATATCCCATTAGGACAGCCAGCCCCTCAAAGCCTTAAGACAGTCTGCATTGAGGAATCCCCATTAGCATTGGAGTCCACCCCAGACCGTCCCACAGAGGAGGTTCGGTGATAGCACTTGTACAAGAGGAGGCATGTTGATTCCCTTTAAGAGTCTTTAACTGAGGATACAGACTTTGATGAGGGAGAGGGTTCCTCATGATTTTCCCCTTGAGGAAGTCTCATTCAGTGAGATCTTTGAACTGCTTAGACAGAAAGGAGTGTGATCCACCAAAACCACCTTCCAGGAGGAGAAGCCTGACAAGTTCTTGGTATGCCCACATGATCACCCCTTTTAGTGCAAAGGTCTCAAAGCAGATTCCATTGGAGCTAGCTGAGGAGAGCTCCTCTGTCCATCCCCCAACAGGTAGTGCAGAGTGTTGGACAGATTTGGGTAGTGGTTTTATGCTTCAGCAACCTTCACCCTCAGGCAGCTGAATTATATGACTCACATAGCATGCTTCCAAAGGGATTTGACCAAGGAGCTTTCCTAAATCCATCTTTGAGTCCCTGTGTGTGAAAGAGAAGATATCTGTTCATATGATCATAGGAGGTTAGTAGGCTATTGACCTAGAGGTCATTTCAAGCCTAGCTGTTTCATCCGACTGTAATACCATACGTATTCTACTCTATACCCAGGACTGTATTTAGTAATGACTGCCCATGTCCAGGAGGGTTGTGGGTGCTATCCCCAGTAAGAAGTTATGGTGCGCCAGTAAGAATTTACGGTGCCCCATCCACTCATCCAAGTTCCTTTTGAACAGTGTCATAGAGGTACCTTGCTTTACATGAATTGACAGCCTATTCCAAAGATGCAGCACTTGCTGGGAGACAAATCTTTCTCTCCAGCACATCCTATTCAAGTTGCAGGCCATATTTAGGTCCCTGGAATGGGTAGCTGAAGTCCCATTTGATTTATGGATGTGCAGCAAATTCATTGTATTTGGGTCGGAGATTGCTCTGTAAGCCAGTCATAAGTCGCCCCTAAGAAGTCTATACGATACTGAGTATAGTGACAGGGACTTTAGTCAGTCTGTGTAAGGCACATGCTGGAGTCCCTTGATCTTTTTAGTTAGGAAAACTCTGCGGTCTCTCCAATTGCTGCAGGTGCTGTGTACGGTACATTTCAAAAGGGGTGTTTTACTCAATTATGGGCCTGATTAGTGATGAGTATAGAAGGGTTATAACCTCCTTTGCTAATCAAGCATGCTACGTAGAAGGCCTTCCTTACTACAGTAGACACATAGTGGTCAAAGGTAAGGTCGCAATCTACTTGTGATCCCAGATCTCTTAGCACTTTGTAGGTACATAGGGTATTGTTGTTAATTTCATTGTGTGAAGGGACATTGTTTTTACTGAAGGGAATAATGATGCATTTCTTTGCATTCAGTTTGGGACCGTGACTAAGACACTAGTTGTTGGACTGCGTAAAACCCTCATGAAGTATACTGACATTATTTGGGAATTCAGTAATTGCACCCAGTTTGCAGTCATCTGCAGATTAGTCAGCCACAGCCCCTTAGTTTTGGCCTGAACTTCTGAGAAGTATATACCAAACAGTAGGGGGCCCAGCACTGACACTTGTGCCACCCCTCTAGTGACAGGTCTGCTGGTTGACATGGAGTCACCCACTTCGATAGTGTGTGACCGGTTTGTGAGCCAGTGGGCAATCCATCTTACAACAAAGGGGTTTACATTCAGTTTGCTAAGTTTATCGGTAATGCCTGAGTGTGGGATTATGTCAAAGGCCTTTGCCAAATTGAGGTATGCTGTGTGCACAGATTTGCCCTCATCAATGGCCCTGGTCACATTTTGGAAGAAATACACCAGGTTTAATAGGCAGGCTCTGCCCTTGACAAAGCCAAATTGGGTTGGATCCAGGGATAGGAGGTTGCCTATGTCTTTATTTATGAGGTCCATGATGATACATTCCATGGCTTTACAGATAAGGCTGGTCTAATTTATGAGTCTATAATTCTCTGGGTCTGTTGCTAAGCCAGCTTTGTGGAGGGGGCTAACTGTTGCTGTTCTCCGTTCGCAGGAATAAAGCCAGTGGCTAGAGTGTGATTGAATAGGGTACTTAATGGCGATACTAGTTCATGTTTTAGCTTGTTTAGAAGACAGCCTGGGATGTCATCTGGTCCCATAGAGGCTGTGTTTTTTGCCTAAAACAAGGCTTTAATGACCTGCTGTTTGGATATATAGGGTGGGGGGAGTTGGGGGCAAGGTTTGTGATAAGTTTAGAGATGATAAATGAGTGAACTTTTTGCCAAATCTGTCCACTAGCAGGTTTGCTATCTCTGCGGAATCAGTGTGTGTAATACCTTTAGTCACTAGTTTGGCACATGCTTTGTACTAACTTTTAGTCTATATATGTAGTCGTAAAAGGCTTTATGATTATCCTTGGCTGTGATTGCTAAGTTTTTCTCAAAGTTACCCTTGGAGGCTTTTACATGTTGTCTTATTAGCCTGTTAAGGCTGAGGAGGGTGCTTTTCCATTGTTGGGGCCTTGCCTTAACTTTCTTAGACAGCAACTTTTTGCATTTGTTGTAAAGTTTGTTGATGCTGTATGTCCACCAGAGCGGCTTTTTTAACTTCGGACTCTGGCTTTGATTCTGTTTGGAACAGCCACTTCAATACACTTGTGATTTTACAGGGCTTTAGTGTAAGCTTTGGTGTAGTTACCACTTCCACCTACAGGTGGGGCTTGGAATTAATTTATACCTTCCCCTAGGAGGGTATAGTTTGCTTTGGTGTAGTTTTTTTAGTCTGACTTCAACTTTGTGAGTTCTGGTGTTAGTTCCAGTTTGAAGGTGACTGATTTGTGGTCAGATTTAACTAATGATGGTCTGACAGTTGCAGTGGTGTAACTGTCATTTTAGTGAGGACCATATCTAGCATGTTTGTTCCTCTTATTGGGGTTTGAACACTTTCTTCCAGGGCATTTGAGTTAACAAAGTCAAGGAACTTTTGCACTAGTGAGTTATGACTAAAGTGTGTTTCCCAGTTGATGGTGGCATAATTGAAATCCCCCATGACCAGAGTGCTTGGCAATATTTGTATTGACTCCAGTTTAGTCAAGCAGGCCTTAAGCGCATCATGATCCATGGCAGGGGGTCTATAATTAGCTATGAAGTGAATGGGGGTCTTCACCCACAGGAATTTGAAATGGGAATATCTTCATGGAGTTGTCCAGTCTAGCTAGTTGGGAGATGAATTTATCTCTAATATAATAGAAACACTGTCTTCCTTAGTTCTCGTGTTTGTTTTGCGGTCTGCAGGTGTAGAAGACATTGTAGCCTTACAAGGCCAAGTTACTCTCTGAGGTCTTGAAACAGGTTTCTGTGATTGCACAGGTATCTACATTCTCAAGTGATATAAATGCTTCCAGGGTGTGCAGCTTTTGGTTTAATCTCCTAGCATTTAGCAGTATAACCCTTATTTTGTTATGGTTGGCAAATTTCACCTCAGCAATTTTGTTTTTGAGAACTTGCCTAAAAAGGCACCATGGGGGGAGGTTAGAGCCTTTGCCAGCAGCTAAAAGCCTAGTGGTGCCAGGTAAGAACCGTCTCTGCCAAAGCAGCGAGGTTTGTCGACCACGTTATCCCAGACTGACAGAAACTGGATCCCCTTTGAATGACACCAAAAACTAAGCCAATTATTGAAATCAATACTTTTTTTTTATACTGTGACATAATTTTCAGTGAGGGTAATATGCTGCCTGGGACACATACTTGGAGAGCTCAATCATGTCTCTCTTCAGATAATTTAGTGAGGTATGTCTCAGGTCGTTCACTCCATTTACATGCAGTTGGCCATCCTTCAATCCCTATCAAGCATGTCAATGTGCATTATTGCAAATGCTCCAGAGGGCACACTAAGAGCCACAGGCACAAGCATAGCTGCAAGATGGCATGCCTGGATGCACCTTTGCAAATTTGCCAAACACTTTAAAACATATTTTACCAATATCCCCTATAAAGGTTCCACCCCTTTTGAACCTAAAGTTAAGGAAATGCTACCCAGAAGTGAGCAAGACTGTAAAACTTTGTCTGTCACAGGGATTTGTTTTTTCTGCTCCCAAAAGTGCCTTCTCTATTAAACAGAAGTGAGGGAAAAAACTGGTTTCAAAAATCCTAAGGTTTTATATCTGACACTTCTGGTGATAGACCTTCCAAGGCAGAGAGGGGGGCAATAATAATGATGGACATTGCCCCAACAGCAGAAGTGGTCAGCAGAAACAAAGTATTCCTGTCCCTTCGCCAATAAGCTTTCTCAGATCTTCTGAATAGTTGGGCAACTGTTCAGTGTTTCTGAACAGTTGCCTAAATGCCAAACTTTTGAGGCAGTCGGGGGGAGGGGGGGGCTCTTCATTCTGCTTCCTATGGCTGGATGTCTATGACTCGAAATGCTTGGGTGTAAAGGATTATAACCAGACGATACATAATTTCCTTTCTAGCTCATCCCCTTTGTTCAAGGAAACTACCTGATGTGCCACCCTCTCAACAAATGGCAGCAGCTATACAGAGATAAGAAAGCTGCTAGACAAGTGAGTAAACCAAGAAGTCCAACCAGACCAGAAGACTCCAGAATTTGCTCAAGGTTCTTTTTGGTACTAAAGAAAAACAAGGACCTCAGGCCAATTTTAGACCTCATTCACTTGAACCAGTATGTGAAACATTCAAAATTCCACATGGTTATGGTACATTCCATCCTTCCATTATTGAGGAAGGATGATTGTATGTGCTCATTAGCAATCCATGATGCGTACTACCACATAAAGATAGAAAGATGCTCCAGGAGGTTTCTGCACTTTCATCTGGGAACCAGTCACTTCCAGTTCACAGCCCTGCCCTTTGGTCTCATTACAACCCATCAAGTGTTCGCCAAGTGAATGGCAGTGGCTGCAGCCCATTTCAGGCTTTTGGGGTTCTGTGTGTTCCCATACTTGGATGATTAGCTCATAACTGTCCCCACCAGGAATCTTCTACCTTAAGCCAGACACTCCTTGCTTCACCTTTACTCACAACTGGGGATAACAGTAAACATGGCCAAGTCCAAGCTTCAACCAGTTCAAGCCATGGAATTCATCCCAGCTGATCTGGATACAATGCTACTGGTAGTCAGGCTACCAGAATCCAGGATCACCATGCTTCAGTAGCAAGCAGTTGCAGTACTTTCTTATCAGAAGCCACCAGCAAGGTTGAATTTATGTCTTCTTGGCTTGATGGCAACTGCCATTACCTTAGTCCCCATAGCCAGATTTCATATGAGGATGCTCCAATGGACTCTCTCAGTTCAGTGGTCAACGAGATATCAGCTTATGAATTTTCCAGTGTCTCTCACAAAAATTTGCAAAACTCATATTCATTGGTGGCTAGACTCTCCAACTGTATCTCAGAGTTGACCATTTGTTCTTCCCTTTCCTTAGGCCACAGTGACTATAGACTCTTCTCAAAAGGAATGGGATGGGGATGGCACTTTTTGGGGAAGAATGTCCAAGGCATATTATCCCCTTCAGAAGCCAGTCTTTACATCAGTACCCTGTAGTTGAAGGCAGTTCTCTTAACACTGCAGGCCTTCCAGGACTCCCTTACCAGGAGTGTGATCTCCATCCAGAAGGACAATATATCAGTAGTCTGGTACCTCAACAAGCAGGGGTAACATGTTCTTACCATTTATGTTGACAGGCTTTGAGGGTTTGGCAGTGGACGATATCTTCTGTTTTTTGATCGCAACTCCTATCCAGGGGAAGTCTGGTTTTCTAATGGACAGGCTGAGCATGTATATCTTCCTTCCTCATAAGTGGTCCCTCAATCTGGCAGTGGCAGATCACATTTTCAGCCACTGGGGATGATCTTGCTGCAAATTCTTTGCTCCCCCTTTCTACATCAAGCCTCACCCAGACATAGAAACCCTCAAGTTGTCTACATGGTTTGTATAGTTCTGATGATGATTAGACAGTTCAGGTTTTCATTTCCAGTTGTACACATTCTATACTCTGCACTAGAAGGAAGATTTATATTAGTAAATGCAAAAGATTTTTGGTCTGGACCTCCAGTAGGAATTTTGATCCCTTTTCAGACCCTCTACCAGATATATTAGATGTCCTGTCCTCTCTTTTTCACAGTGGGTCTAGCTACTCTACTCTCATGGTCCAATTGGCTGTTATTTCTAGCTTTCACACTGGGGACAATCAATCACCCATTTCTTCCCTGAGATTGTCCAAGGTCTTCCTAAGGGGTGCCTTTCTTCTGCAACCTCCCCTTAGAGATCCTGTTCCCCTCTGGGATATTACTATTCTTCTGGAGGCTTTGACAAGACCCCCTTTTGAACCTGTGGCTACAAATGACTTGAAATATCTGTCATGGAAAATTCTGTTTTTGGTTGGCAGTTACTTATGCAAGGAGAATGCTGGATTTTCACACCCTTTTCTGTAAAGCTCCTGTCCATCCTTTCCCCATAAGGTGGCTTCTGAATCATCACTTAACCAGTCCCTCAATCTTCTTGTTTTCTTTTCACATTTTGCAAATAAAGGCGAGTGCATGTTACACCTTCTGGATTTTCATAGGTTCATAGGTTGTTATTAGGCTATTCACCCAAGGGTTTTTACAAGCCTAGCCATTAAATCCTAATATAATACCAGATGAGAGATATCATCTGTGCCCAAGGTTTTTCTAGCGAGGGCTACCCATGTCCAGGACAGAAGCTGGGGCAATACCCAGCAGAAATTTATGGTTTCCCATCCAGTCATCCAGGTTGCACTTAAACAGGGTCATGGAGGTGCTCTGCTTGATATGGACTGGAAGCCTATTACCGAGCAGTGGCAACCTCTGAGAAATGCATCTGCCTCTCCAGCATGTCCTGTTTATGTCACAGGCTAGACTGAGGTCCCTGGAATGGGTGACTCTAGCCCCATTTGGTTTATGGATGTGCAGCATTTCCATTAAATTTGGGTCAGAGATATCCTTGTAAACCAGACATACATCACCTCTAAGTAGTCTGTACACTACTGAGTACAGTGACAGCAACTTCAGTCTGTCTGTATAGGACATATGCTGGAGACCCTGAATTTTCTTAGTTAGAAATCTCTGAGGTCTCTTAAGGTGCTGCAGGTGTCTGGTATAGTACACACCAAAGGGAGCATCATATTCAATGATAGGCCTGATGAGGGACGAGTACAGGGGAGTTATAATCTCTTTTCTCTTGAGGTGATGCCTTTGCTAACCAGTTGAGTAACATAGAATGCCATCCTCACCACAGTAGACACATGGTGGTCAAAGCTGAGGTCATAGTCAACTTGTGTTCCCAGGTCTGTCACTACTAAATTGGTACTTAGGGCATTATTGTTTATTTAATAATTAGCAGGGACATTGTTTTTACCAAAGGGAATGATGATGATGATTTTTATAATTCAGTTTAAGACCATGGCTTTGGCACGAACCAGTAGTCTGTGTAAGCCCCTTCTCAAGTATGCTAACATTACTAGGGGATTCAGTGATAGCACCTAATTTGTAGTCATCCGCAAACTTGGTTAGCCACAGCTCCTCTGTTTTGGCCTGGACTTCTGAGAAGTATATGATAAACAAGATCCGGCCTAGCACTGACCCTTGTGGGACACCACTGGTGACAGGTCTGCTGGTAGAGGTAAAGTCTCCCACTTCAACTGAGTGTTGTTGATCTGTGAGCCAGTTTGCAGCCCAGCTGATGACATAGGGGTGGATACTCAACTGGGTTAGTTTGTCAGTGATGCCCAAATGTGGGATAGTATCAAATGTCTTGGCCAAGTCAAGATAGGCTCTGTATACAGCTTTGCTCTTGCCTATGGCTCTGGCCACATTCTCAAAGAAGTCCACCAGGTTTAGCAGGCATGATCTATCCTTGACAAAACCAAACTGGGATGAATCCAGGGTTTAGAGGTCACCTATATCCTTATTTATGAGGTCCATGATGATTCATTCCATTGCCTTACAGATGAGGCTGGTTAAACTTATGGGTCTATAGTTACCCGGGTCTGTTGCTGAGCCGCTCTTGTGGAGGAGGATAACAGTCGCTGTTTTCCATTCAGTGGGGACAAAGCCAGAACTCAGGCTGTGGTTGAATAGAGTGCCTAATGGAGTAGCTAGCTCTTGTTTTAGAATATTAAGAATGCATCCCACAATGCCATGTGGTCCAATGGAGGCTGTGTTCTTAGCCTTGGAGAGACCATTAATGACTTACTCTTTGGAGATGTAGGGAGGAGGAGATGATGAAGTCATGGTATGTGCTATGCTCCGGGGGGGGGGTGAATTTTCATTAAACCTGTCTGCTAGCAGGTTTGCAATTTCCACAGGGTCACTGTGTGTGTGATGCCATCCACAATTAGTCAGCACACACCTGAGTCCTACCATTTAGGTTGCAGATGTAGTTGAAGGAAGCCTTATGGTTCTCCTTGGCTATGGTTGCTAAATTGTTCTCATAGTTGCTCTTTGAAAATTTTATGAGTTGTCTTATTTGCTTGTTTAGCCTGAGGAGGGTGCTCTTCCAGTTCTGGTATCTCACTTTTGTATTTTTAGACATCAGCTTCTTTTGCTTATTGTATAATTTATTAATGCTAGACGTTCCACAGGATGTTTTTTTCTTCAGGATCTTGTTTTAATCCTATCTGGCATGGCTGTGTCTATACATTTCTGTAGATGTTTATACAGGGCATCAGTGCATATCTTAGTATAACTGTCAATGTCATGTATGGAAACTGGAGTTTGGAAGTTGATTATACCTTCCCTTAGGAGGGTATAATTAGCTTTGGTGAAGTTTTTTAGTATGACTTCTCCTTTGAAGACTTCTAGTGTTATTGCTACTTCAAAAATGACTAATTTATGGTCGGATTTAAGCAGTGCTGGCCCTACACTTGAGGCATTGCATCAATTGACTCATATTGGTGAGGACAGATCTAGAATATTTGAGCCCCTTTTGGGGTGGTGCACTAATTTTTTCCAGGGCATTGGAGTTAACAAAGTCCAGAAACTTTTGTGTGAGTTAGTTTGGGCTCATATAAGTTTCCCAGTTAATAAAAGGATAGTTGAAGTCACCCATGATTGGGTGCTAGGTTGTACCTTAATTGTTTCAAATAGGTCTAAATAAGTTGTGTGGGCATCTTGGTTCATAGAAGGGGACCTGTAACTGATAATGACCTGAAGGGGGGGGGTCTTACCCATGGTAATTTGGACTTGGAGTAGCTCCATAGAGTTTTCTTGTCTAACCAGTCTAAAGGTGTAATTGTCTTTAATGAAGATAGATACTCCACCTCTTTTGATTCTCACAGATTCAATTTGTGGTCTGAAAGTGTGGAAGGCATTGTATCCTTGCAAGGCTGGGATAGCTTCTTTCTATGGCCTTGAGCCAGGTTTCTATGACTGCACAGATGTCAACATCTTCCAGGGAGAGGAGTGCTTCTAGAGAGTGTGGTTTCTGATTTAAACTCCTGGCATTTAGCAGCTTGACCCTTAGATTCTTTGTGTTTGATATTTTCATATCAGGAATTTTGTTGCTGTGACCTTGCCTAAAAAAGGCATTATTGGGGAGGCAAGTGCCTTAGCCAGCAACTGAAATCTTAGAAGTGCCAGGTGAAGACCATCTCTGGCAAAGCAGTGTGGTTTATCCACCATGTTGTCCCAGGCTGACAGGAACTGGATCACCTTAGAATGACACCAGAAACTAAACCAATTATTTAAGTCAATCATTTTCTGTTTATAGTGTGGTGAGTGGGGCATCTGTATGTCTCATTACAGCGTCACCTATAACTAAAAGATTTGGAATAGTTGTGCATTTCCTTAAGGGCTTATTTGGTGACACACAGGTGCTAGTGTTTTTATGTGCATTGGGTACTTTGACTGTTGTGTTATGTGTAGTATGTTTGTGTTTTGGAGATCTCTGGTGTTTAGGTGGGTTTCTGGAGAGTACCTCTGCATATGAAGGTTTATGTGTTGGGTCCATATTATGAATAGGAGTCATGGTGTGTGAGCTGGCATCCTGTTTAGTGTTGTTGTTCTGGGCACAAGAGAGCAGTAATTACAGATTATTAGTGAAGGAGCATCTCTCGCAAATTGTACTTGAGTGATTTAGGAGTAAGGGGCTGTCAGTGTACAGGAGGCAGTTGCTACACTGCCTCAAAAAACCCATGTCCACTAGGCCAGCAGGAGAAACAGATGGAAACTGACAGTCCATAATGCAATGTTTGAATCTGGTATCTCAGCAGATAAGGAGAAAAAGATGGGGGTATCAGGCAGGAAGCTATTTTAGTGTGACTAAACTATGGGATGTACAGTAGGAGGTCTATAAAAGAGGGGATCTGATGTTGATAGGTAAAAAATATAATTAAAGGAATCAACTCCCACCTATGAGTTATTACTACCTTCCCAGTCCTTTAATCTCAGATCCTATACCTCCAGTTAGAACAGTATTGCTTTTCATAATCTGCAAACTTTTCACAGGTCTAAAACCAAATTAATCTGCAGCTGAAAATCACCTACCTGAATATCTAAAATGAGATGCAGAAGCTGTTGATTATCTAGTCTCCACCATTATATACAGATCTTTAAATAATGCCTGATGGAAATCCTCCAATGTAGTAACTTCAGATAAAAGTAGTTCATCTGTAGAAGTCTTACTTTTTAAATTTCATGTGGCCTGGGTCATGCCTGAAAAGGGTCTTAGGTCCAGTTTACCTACCCAGTTAACAAATGTATAAATTATTTATTAAATTAATCATCTAACTTTATCTAGCTTTACACCAACTACTCATCCCGGATGAAGTACCTGAGCTTTGTATGTACATGCAACTCATATCCTGTCTAGCAACAACTAACGATGGCTGCATGGTTTTCAACCTATGCATAGAACCAAACTGCCCTTCTTAGAATTTATAGTTTATTCATCGCAGTCTCAGTTTGGAGTGAATCATAGGCTACATTCTTAGGTATATCAATAGCATTTAATACAACAAACCCTGGTACACTTTTGTTTCATCTGGAGCAATGCAAACTATCCAGATAATTCTTATATAGGTTCAAAAGCTATACGTGTCATCAGAGACAGAGTCGGAGGCCTGTAGGGTTTCTGCTTGAATCACTGCTATTTGCCATATGTGTAAATTGCATTTTCACCCAGTGTGATTAAGTTCAGTTAATCAAATATGCAGATGATTTGTGTTACTGTGCCCCGTGGCTACAGTCAGATGTTTCTCTTCCACTTGAAGTGGCTTTATTCAGTCTCACTCACAGACTGATGTGTTTGTATTAAATTTAAACCCTAAACCAGCCATCAATGCTCCTGATATTCTGCTCAGCTTCTACATATTTACTTACAGCTATCAGCCTGAAACAGTCAATACCAGCAAATTTTGAGGCATCACCATTGATTGGTACCTACATTTCAGCAAGCATGTCAGTAACATGGTGATTAAAAATCGAAATTCATGATGCTGTATAGGACAAAGCCATTTTCCACAGGTCAGACTTGCATCATTATAGCCCATATTTACTTATAGGTTCATAGGTTCATACTAGGCTATCTGCCCTAGGGCATTTATAAGCCTAGCCAGAGTGTGTTTGGCTTTCGCCACCCATTTTAAATTAATTTTGCTATGCCTTTTTTTGAGGTTAGTATACTGTGCCTCTGTCTAACAGTGACACAGAAGTGATAGCCGGGGTAAACCTACGATCTCCCATCCACTCATCAAGATTCCTCTTGAAGAGAGTCAATGTGGGACTCTGCCTAACCTGGACTGGGATTTTATTCCAGAGTGAAGGGAGCCTCTGGGTTATGAATCTGTCCCTCCAGCATGTCCTATTTATTTCAGTGCTGAGGTTCAAGTCTCGAGCGTAGCTCGATAGGATTTGGATTTTCTGAGGTGCAGCATGTCCATTAATTCTGGGTTGGACATGGCTTTATACGTCAGGCTCAGATCGCCTCTGAGCAGGCGGTATGCCACTGAGTAGAGCTGGAGTTTCTTTAACCGGGCTGCATATGGCATCTTTTTGAGCCCTTTGATCCTCTTGGTGAGGTACTTTTGGGGTCTTTCCAGTTGCTGCAGGTGCCTGGTAAGGTACATCCCAAAAGGGGCATTGTACTCAATTATGGGCCTGATGAGGGATGAGTAAAGAGGCACGATGACCTCCCCTGATCTAGATGTGAATCCCTTCATGATTAGGTGGGCTATATAAAATGTTTTTCTAACCACTTTGGCCACGTGGTTGTCAAATGAGAGATTGCTATCAACTTGGGTCCCCAGGTCCCTAATGACTTCTTCTGTACTTAATGGATTACCACCTATGTGGTAATTTGTGGGCACTTTGTTTTTGCCAAAGGGGATGACTATACACTTTTTGGCATTTAGCTTGAGGCCATGGCTCTGGCACCAGTT
This sequence comes from Protopterus annectens, assembly GCF_019279795.1. Taxonomy (NCBI): domain Eukaryota; kingdom Metazoa; phylum Chordata; order Ceratodontiformes; family Protopteridae; genus Protopterus; species Protopterus annectens. The sequence continues at coordinate 538,832,273 of NC_056751.1, read as the reverse complement.
GTCTGTTTCTATGAGGCCCTTTTGGAGGATGCTTGTGTCGGTTGGAGAGTTGATTATGGCGCCCAGTTTGCAGTCATCTGCAAACTTGGTCAGCCACAGTCCTTCCGTGTTGGCCTGTACCGTCAAGAAATATATACCGAACAAGAGAGGTCCCAGGACTGAGCCTTGTGGGACGCCACTTATAACTGGTTTGGAGTCTGACATGGCTCCAGCAATTCTAACCATGTGGGTTCTGTCCTTGAGCCAGTTTGCAACCCATCTAGTGACATAGGGGTTTATATTTAAGCTGGTGAGCTTATCTATAATGCCCGAGTGGGGTATTGTATCGAAGGCTTTTGCGAGGTCCAGGTAGGCTGTGTGGACCACCTTCCCTTCGTCAATGGCCTTGGTGACTGTTTCAAAGAAATCGTCCAGGTTTAAGAGGCAGGATCTGCCCTTAACAAAGCCAAACTGGGTAGGATCCAGTGTCTGTAGGTCCCCAATATCTTTATTTATGAGGTCCATGATGATCCTTTCCATAGCTTTGCAGACCAAGCTAGTCGGGCTTATGGGGCGATAGTTTCCAGGATCCGTTGAGGCACCACCTTTGTGGAGAGGGACCACTGTTGCTGTACGCCACTCTTTGGGTACATATCCTGTAGTAAGGCTAAGATTGAACAGTAGTTTTATGTTTGGGTTTAGCTCTTCTTGGAGTTCATGTAGGAAGCAGCCCGGGACACCATCTGGTCCCATTGATGCTGTGTTCTTTGCTTTGGAGAGGGCGGCTCTTACCTGAGCATCTGAGATGTCAGGGGGGGCAGCACTCTGTTGGGATACATATTTTCCCTTTTGGTGGGGAGGGGGGGGAGAAGTTTGCACTGAACCTGTCAGCTAGGATGTTGGCAATGTCTGTGGGCTCTTAACAGAAAACTACTTAACATCTTAACATCTAGTTTGCTATATGCAGTAAGTATTATAACTTGCTTTCCATCTACTCAAATTTTCAAGCTGGATCAAACGTACTTAGCAAAATTTCCTGCTAACCATCCTACTTAAACCTACAGCTATATATCCTTAAGGAAATTGCACTAGATTGATAAATACCATCTCATCTCTTTGCAAATTTGAACATTCCACACCATCCTCTATATGCCTGACAGATCCCCAACATACAATCCATAATTAATTGACGCATCCATTCTACTGTTTCAGATCAGAATCACTATAATATGGTCAATGAATGCAGTGTCAGGTCAATGAAGTAAACTGCCAGATGGTGTCAGGCAAACTGTTGCTTAAATATACTCCAAAGTATTTTTAGAGAGACAATCCAACAAGCTAAGAAGTAATTACAGAATGTATGTCACATAAACCTCTCTTCTTTCTCTGGCTTTCATAAATCTTCATGGTCTGTAGTTTCATTCCACTGTAAGTATACTCCCTTATGCCCTGTTCAATAGTGAATGAATTCCTTTGTGTACATTTTTCTAAATGTAGTTGGTTGTATATATCTGCTTGCATATTTGCAGAGCGAGTGTCTCACCAGGCAACTAATGTAAACTGTGCAAAACTATTTTATGGAAAATGACATGAAGTTAATGTATATGGATTGATATGTTTTATTTATTTATTTATTGACATTTGTTGACCGGGTTTGTCCAACTGGGATTTTGTCCCATTTTCAGTGGAGACCCGAAGCTCCAGATAGTACAATAAAAAAACACTACAGTAGTATACAAGCACAGCAAACAATAGAAATAAAACTAGTCATTACAGTAGTAAAACAATAAACAAAATAACATTAACAATAGTTAAATGACAGCACAAGGTTTTGTTTTTTTTTTTTTTGATGTATGTAACTGTACTAGTGGGGATAGAGTTCAGAAGTATGACAAGGATAGATGGAGTGATTCCAATGTGGGGGGAGGAGAGAATTATGTATGCTAGGCTAGGGTATATTCAGATGGAATCATAATTTCCTCTGTTGTCTTGCACAACTTATGTATTTTGCACTAGTAGAAACTGTACTTTGTTAGTGGTGGTCTTACTTCTATTGACAAGAACTATAGACTATATTAAGAAGCTTTTCATATTAGCTCTTCACTGAAAATGGTCTTTCCCCAGTCAGAATGTTGCAATCAAGAAATGCTAAAAAATAAACAAGTACATATGAACAAGCAAATAGGAAAACAAACAAACAAAAACAGATATAAATGCATACATATATATTTATATTTATGCATGCATAACTCAATTAAAGTGGTTGCTGATTCTGTGTGTGTAGTGGGTAAGGTTACTGAGATAAAGCAACTGGTTTGAAAATATATCTGGTGCACTGCAATAGAAATATATCTGTATTCAAAATGAAACATAAAATTACAATTACATTTATTTATTCATTTGCATTTTGACATTTTGAAATCATTTGTATTTTATGGATAAGTTTGTTTTGAAAATGTTGATGTTCCTGCAGTATTTACAGCGTATGAGGTATTAGCATTTCTTTCAGGCATGGGTTGGAAAAGCAATTTTGTCAGAAATCCTTCAGTTCACAAGAGGAATTCACATAAAAGACATCTTCAGGTATCAATGGATGAAAACCATGCTGCATAATATGCAGAAGATTCTTGCCCTGGAACGTCAAGAAACATAGTCAATGGCCAGGTCGGAACAGAAAACTGTGACTGTTATTAAACACTTTAAATGGAAGACAGATTGCAGTCTGGTAGCAATAATATGTAATATGGCTTCTTTGTGGACCACTACAACCTCAAGATCATTCTGAACAGCAAGGCTGATATGTCTGCTACTGACAGAGCATCATATTGGTTCTCAGCTGTTCTCCATTGTTTCACCTAAACATTTGTTCACAGCTTCCAACCTACTGTATTTTCTGGAGTCTGTTTATTTACTTTGTATAAAAATAACTCCTTTGCCAAGTTCTTATAGCGTTTTCATGATGCAGTCCATGTAGGCTATGATACCTCGCATTCAGTATTCACTGAAAGTTCCCCCACCAAGCTATACCATTGAATAAATTGCTCTACTGTACACCGTTAATCTCCTCACCAGGTTTACTGAGCACCACCTGGCAGGCATGGGTCTGTTTCTGAATTGTACATCTGTTATCCAGCAGCTGAGTCACTGTCCTCACTATAGTTAGTCTGCAGAATAAAAAGCAACTCTGAATCTGGCATTTAGTCCATAAACTGATCAATGCTCAGCAAGATTATTCTCCTTTCTTGCTATTTTTATCATAATTATTATCACAGGCATTATTGTGATCTAATGTACAATAAGAATGTATATCATGTGATGTCTGGCTTTCATAAATGATGTATTTATCATGTCAGCAAACATTTGCCTTTTGTAAATTCCATTTCAGATTTAGCATTTATGGTAGCTAACACAATAATATAATATTTCAGAATATTGCCCTCCTCCCCAGCGTTTCTTTAAATGTTCAGCACAACAGAGAGATGGTGAATATGGAGCAGCGTGTGCACCCACCTGTCAGATGTTAGCAACTGGAGCACAGTGTGTAAGTCCAATACTTATGTTCCTTTTTTATTAATTTCAATACATTGTATGTAGCATGAAACTTAAATTCTGTGAATATGATGAAGGTCTGAAATCAATTGGAAAGAAATCCTGTGTGCATAATGATATGTATGTATTAGTACATTACATGTATGTATGTGTGTGTGTGTGTGTGTGTGTGTGTGTGTATGTGTATACATATATATATATATATATATATATATATATATGTTAAAACAGCAGACTCCACTTTTGTTATTTGCGTAATACCATTTAGAGGAATACATTAGAAAATTATTTTTAACAGAAGAATCTACACACACACACTTTACATATCTAGATGGTGATCTTTTAAAGAAACATTTTTTTAATTGGGCATTATGCTTAAAACATTATATTCTGCCATGCATAAGATAAAGGATTTTGTGATGCTAACATGTTAAGTGTTTGTGAGGTCCCAGCAATGACAATACCCATTTTATGAGATCATTTGTGTTCCAGTTTTTTTTTTCTGGTGAAGTAATACAAAAAGTAGTCAGACTTTGCTAGGGAATGCATTTCTACCGAATTACTTTTAGTTGTCCACCATTTGATCACTTGTATTGTAATTTTGTCTGTTAAAATAACAGATAAAGGAGTTCATAATTTGCTGTGGAATATAATTCTGTTGCTGTTGTTAATCTGTCATTTATTCAAGTCTAACTCTTTGTGACCTTAAGCACACCAGGGCTGTCTATCAAAAACTGTTTTTTTTCATGATCTTGCAAAGACACATTCATTACTTTAGTAATGCTGTCTAACTATCTTTCCTGGTGCTACCCTTTTCATCTTTTGCCTTGGATGTTTCCAAACCTCCGTGTCTTCTCTGATGAATTATAATTTTTTGCATTATTTAGCCAAAATATTTGAGTTTTAGTTGCACTATTAGACATTTCAGTGAGCAGTCTGCAAGTATTTTCTTAATAATTGACTGATTTGATGTCACTATGTATGAAATTCCCAAAAGCTCTCCAGCACCGCAGTTCAGAAGCATTGAATTCCTAGAGCATGGCATTACCTATAGTCTAGCTGCCACAAATATGCACACAGTCCCCAGGTTAATGATGAAATCTATTTTTTAGTCTGGCATTATAGTTTAGCTGCCACAAACATACAGGCAGTCCCCAGGTTAATGATGAAATCTATTTTTTAGTCTGTCCTTATAGTCTAGCTGCCACAAACATACAGGCAGTCCCCAGGTTAATGATGAAATCTATTTTTAGTCTGTCCTTATAGTCTTGCTGCCACAAACATACACACAGTCCCCAGGTTAATGATGAGATCCGTTTTTTTAGTCTGTTCTTAAGTCAAGTTTGTATGCAAGTCAAAACAAGTACAAGGAAAGTTCTATTGTACTGCATTGCAATGCAGCACAGTACAGTAGAATGTCCCATACAAAAAATATGTTGCTTACTTCACTTCATTTCTGTACTATAGACATCACCCACAAATGTTTTCCACTCTTTTCTGAACTTTCAGACGTCAGCCAGACCTCCTACTGTCACCTAGACCCTAGTGAGCCACAATGTCATTTGCCCGCTTTACTATACAGTACAGTAACTGCTCAATACTGTGCACTGTACAAGCCAGCAGTCTTGATCAATCAGATCACCAACACAGTGATCTCTTAACCAATAGAATCTCTTGCACTCCGTGAAAGCGGAAGTAACTGCTCTAACAAGACGTGCGAGCAAGTTCATAAATGGGGAAAACAGGGAAAAGGAAAGCACAACATAATTCTTCATTTTAAGGTAAGATTTGGGCAACTTTAAAGATTTGTATTTATTTTCACATTATTTTCGACATTGCGGCAGCCCATTCCTATCTATGGGTCGTTTGCAAGTCGGATGTCTATAACTCGGGGACTGCCTGTAAGCTGTTACTGGGAGGCTATAATTTCAACTGTATGGACCTCTGCTGACAGTAGAAATCTCGACTGTTTAAAATCTTATGTAGATTTGCCTACCATAAGTTTCCTTTCAGGATGCAGCCATTTTTTAATTCCGTAGCTGCAATTAACATCTACAGAGATTTTAAACTCTGGGTAAATAAAATCTGTCATTTCCTTTTCTTCTTCCCCATCTACTGTCAAAGAATTGATACAGCTAGATGAGATACTTTTATTTTATTTTTTATGATGATGAGAAGCAAACTTGCTTTTATGCTTTCTGCTTTGCCTTCATTACCTGGCTGTGAAACTCTTCCTCACTCTCACTTCTCACAGTGGTACCATCTACATATCTGAGCTTTTAATATTTCTCCCAGTAGTTTTGATTCCTACAGTTTATTCATTTAGCACAGCTGTTCACATGATATATTAGGCAAGTAAATTGAATACGTACTGTGTGCTTTATTATTATTATTACAGTTATTAATTCACTGCTATCTTCACACGTTTTGTTTGTGCTTATAATATTTCTTGTTAGCTTGTCTACTGTCATTTATATTTGTCCAGGCTGAGACTAAAATTGGGCCATAAGGATTAGTGCTGTATCCCAGTTACCAAACTGAATAAATAAATACATACATACATACATTGGATGGTAATATGCAACCTTGTTGCACTCATTTTTCCCAGTTTTGAACAACTTAGCTATTCCATTTCATTTCTAGCTGTTGCATTTTGTTTTGCATTCAGATTATTCAGCACATAAATAAGGTGATTCACTATCCCAATTTCTCTAAGATCATGCCAGAGGAGTTCCCTTGCTTCCTTGATTATTCAGTGGATGTTGGAAGTTTGATCTCTGGTGCACCATCCCCTTTTAAAACCAGCTTGAACATCTGGCAGTTCTATGTCATATACTGCTGGAATTTGGGTTGCACGGTCTTGAGCATTACTTTGCTGGCATTTGAAAATCGTGCAATTGTTTGATAACTTGAGCACTATTTAGTACTGTCCTTTTGGATTAAAATATATACTTTTTTCCATTCTAGTTGCTACTATAGTGTATTCAGTTCTTGCTAGCAAATTCCAAGCAATACTGTAACAGGATAATTTTGTAGGATTTCAAATAATTGTGCCATAATTCCATTCCTTCCTGCAGCCATACCACTAGACCCATTTAATGTTATTCTCCGGGATGTCTGGCTGTAGATCACAGCACATACCATGGTATGGATCAGTGATGTTAAGGTCCTTCTTTTGTAGTTTTTCTGTGTGTTCCTGCCATCTCTTCTTAACATCTTCTACAAGGTCTGTCCCATCTTTGTCTTTTATCATACCCATTTTTAAATGCAAGTGTGGCTTAATACTGCCCGTATACTTGAAAAGATCTATCTTTCCTATACTGCTATCTTCATCCATTTGTTTTCACTGCTCATTTAAGCATACATCCTTTTTCTGCTTGCAGTTCTCTTAAACTGCATACAGTCTAATTTCATTGAATATAACTCTTTTTCCACATCCAGTTCTGAAGCCTTTACAGACTGCCACATGCTGCACAACATTAGAAACCTCTGTCATCTTTCAAGCTCTCTATTCATTAAGTCTAATACCTTAAATTTGTTCTTCACCTCCACTACACATTTATTTGAAATCGTATTGAGCTTGTATCAATCTGGCCTAGAGGATTTTCTTGTTTTCATTAATTATAAACTTTGCAAGGGGAAGTTAATGGTCTGAGCCATGGTTGGCTCCAGGACTTGTCTTTCTTGACTGCATAGAGGTCTTCCATCTCTGACTGCAAAAAATATAATTTAATTTTAGTATTGACCATTTGGTGACATCCATGTGTAAAGCTGTCCCTTGGACTGTTGAAACAAAGTGTTTATGACTGAAGTATTTTGACAGAATTCTACTAGCCTATTTCCTAGTTCACACTCCAAGCCAATACTTGCATTTTATTCCAAGTTGTTGTTTGACTACCATCTTTAATATTTCAGTCACATGTTATGACTGTAATATATTTGTTGGTGTAATATGTAGAAGATGCTTCAAATTCACATAGATATGATGGACTTCCTCTTCTTCAGTTTGTGCAGCTGAAAGTGTCACTGTAATGTTGAATGCCATGTCTTGGAGTCTGAGATCTTTTATAATCTGAGTGTAGCTGAGTACTAGTGTGGACACAATTTTATGAAAGATGAAAGATATTTCATTTCTTCTCCAGGGTTCTTGTCCACAGTAAAAGCTCTGATGATTGTGTAAGCAAAATGACCTATTCCAATCCATTTTAGTTCACTAATTCTCAAGCTGTCAGTATTTGCTCGTTACCTCATCCTTATCTAAATCAAGTTTACCTTGGCTCATAGTTCTTACATTTTAAGTTCCAGTGGTGTATATTTGTATTTATTGTTCTATTTATTTATTTTGCAGTATCAGTCTTTCTTTCCATATCTGGATACTTTTGCAATTAGATACCCTGTTGGCTTTAATCTAGCAGCTTCATAACCTCTAGCACAATTTATACATGTCCTCTGCAATTCCCCAGTAGTATGCTGGACAGGATCTCATTTCCTGGTATAATTTCAACACGTCTCTGCTTGATTTTTATCCATAGGGTTTTCACAGCAGTAATAGTGGGTAGATTATCATTGCTTTCCCAACTTGTCTTAACTTAGTCTAATTTCTCTCTGCCATTACCTGTCCATCTTGAGTGCCCCCACATGATATGGCTCCTTCACTATGACCAAGTAATGTAGTTCTCCCAGATAACTTTGACTTGTTTAATTCTGTCACATAACATATCCCAGAATGAAATTTTTTCGGGTATGTGGATAATTCCTTCCATTCTGTCATTACACTAATCACCAACATCAAACATGGACCTGAGGTAAAGAAAACATTTATGGCTTATAAATCAAAATTTCATGAATCTAAAATGTCACTAACAATATTGAAAGATATGAAGAGACCCATCATCAACAGCAGCATTAAAGCTACAGATCTGTAGCCAGGTAGGCATCTGAAACTTTCCCATGCTCCTCTCCCCTTATCCCACAATGTTCTGCAAATGTGGGCTTCTTCTCCAAAATTCTTTTCCCACTTGTCATGCTTCCATCAGAAATAAAATGGCCCTAGGCTGCATTTTGCAACATTCCACTAATTTGTTTAAAAATGTAAGTGATTGCCTTACAGTCTATATGTCTTTATTCCTTTACATCTCATCTTGGAATTGATCCTCCCCAAAGACAGACACATTTTGTGTTTTCTGCTTAGAAGAAGAGCATTTCACTGTTAAAGGTGGGATTTGTGAACAGTTAAGGACAGAAAACACAGACTGATATTATCTAAGTTAAAAGATAGCTCTTTGCCCACTCCCACTTCATCTCCAATCAAGAGCTCAGCCTTGTTATCAGCCTCACCGGCCTGTACTACTGAACCCATCACTGAAACTTAAAAGAAAATTATAAAGATGAAGATAGAAAAGAAGAAGCATAACGGTTTTGCAGAGATTAAAGAATTGACCGAGGAGATATGGATGACAGATTAAAAAAGCACTCAATTGGTGCTTTAGCAAAAAAAAAAAAAAAAAAAAAAGCCTTGGACAGGAGAGTTATATCAAGTAGCTATGAGGATTTGACTAGAAAATCTATCCTCCAAAAAAAGGAAGCCAATCGGGTGGTCCCCAGCCATAAACAAACTCTACAACAGAAGAAAGAAACTGTTGCAAAAAAGAGTAAAATCCCATGATTGGAGGAACTCCCTGATCAGCCTCAGTAAGAAGCTGAGATCCCTCATAAAATCCTCCAAAGTTAGTTACGAAAAGAAAATTGCCACTGATTCTAAAGACAACCACAAAGCATTCTATAGTTATGATAAGAATCTCAATGGCAACACTCAGATCTGCTCTGAGTTACAGGACAATGGCACTAAATATACAGACCCAACTGATATTGCCAACATCCTGGCAGATAGGGTCAGTGCTAACTTTACCCCCCCAAACCCCCTAAAAGGCCCATCTCTATACCAGAAGAATGCAAGTTCCTGTAATCACGGCTGCACAGGTAAAAACCACACTCTCCAAAGCCAAGAACACAGCATCCATGGGACCTGACAACATCCCGGGCTGCATTCTACATGAACTACAGAATGAACTGGCACCCCACCTAAGTACCATGTTCAATCATAGCCTCACCTCAGGCTTTGTGTCCATTGAATGGCACACAGCGACGGTTATCTCACTCCACAAAGGGGGAGCCACCATGGACCCCAGGAACTACTGCCCCATTAGCCTGACGAACCTGGTCTGCAAGCCCATGGAACATATCATCACGGAACTTATAAACAAAGACATTGGTAATCTCCAAACTCTGGACCCCACCCAGTTCGGGTTTGTAAAAGGCAGATCATGTCTCCTAAACCTGATAGACTTCTTTGAAGCAGTCACCAGACAAGGGTAAGGTGGTTCACACAGCCTATCTAGATCTCGCCAAGGCTTTCAACACCATCCACCACTCTGGAATTATAGATAAACTCACTAAACTAGGTATAAATCCCTATGTCACAAGATGGGTTGCCAACTGGCTCACTGACAGAAACCACACTGTGAAAGTAGCAGACTCCAAATCCGACTTCAGACCAGCGACAAGTGGAGTTGGAGTACCACAGGGTTCAGTCCTGGGTCCTCTCTTGTTTGGTATCTACTTCTCTGAAGTACAGGCTAACACAGACTGTCTTTGGCTAATGATGTTTGCAGATGACTGCAAACTAGAAGCCATAATTAAAACTCCTAACGATGTGGACATCCTACAAAAGGACCTCACTGAGACAAATGCCTGATGTCAAACCCATGGCCTCAAGCTCAATGCCAAAAAGTGCATTGTCATCCCCTTTGGTAAAAACTCTGTACCCATGAACTACCACATAGGCGGTAGTCTACTTAACATGGAAAGTGTGATAAGAGAACATGGGACACAGGTGAACAGTAGTCTCTCCTTTGATAATCACATTGCCACCGTATTCAGGAAAGCCTTCTACGTGGCACACCTCATCACAAAAGGTTTCTCATCCAGGAAAAAAGAGGTCATTGTTCCCCTCTACTCATCACTCATTAGACCCATTATAGAGTACAATGCCCCTTTTGGTATGTACCTCACAAGACATCTACAACAACTGGAAAGGCCGTAGAAATACCTCACAAAGAGGATTACTGACCTCAAACAGATGCCCTACGCAGACCGTCTTAAAAAACTCAGTATGCATTAGTTCAATTATGTTGTATGCACCCACTGTCATGGGCTAATGTGTTTTATCTCAAATCCACACGCTAAAGTGAAAGCATTCCTGCAATGGTTTATAGTCACTAACCTGCCGTTCTTGTTACTACGTGGCCCATGTGGGTTGCTACTTATATATGTATGATCTAGTGATAGGTTACTTGTGAAATAGTCCAATTTGCTTATAACCCATATATTTGTGTACTGACAATCTACTGTGCTATGAATTTACCCTACTTGGCTTGCAATTGTTATAGTATTTTAGATTCTACCTTATGTTCTGTCTCATGTTAGTTATATTTCCACTGTGCTTTTGTAAGTTTTTAGAAGATGTGCATGTGTAAGGTGGTTGTCTTTCTTAAAGAAATTATATTTTTTGCCTCTCAGCCTAAAACTGCTTATGCCAATTGCTATAATTAATACTGACCTATGTTAATCTACTACTTTTTTCTCTTCTCCCTAAACAACCCAGCTTGTAACCTCCTGTCCTGCTGTAAGATTTCTAACCTGCCTGCCTTTCAAGGACCCCCAATACTAACGGCAAACATCTCAACTATATCCTTGAGGAAGTTGCTGACCTATACTCAAACTATCTTCCATCTAAAGGATCTGTGAAAGTATGTTTGACCTAGCACCTAAGCTGTATAGTTAAATTACTATTCTCTCTGAAGAATAAAGTAACCATTTCTGGTAAATCAACAATTTTGTACCTAATCTCCCACCTGAGTCTAGTACCCAGCAGCCATATCCCCCCTATCTATCCCATAGGACTTTTTGCTCCCTCCTCGACTCGGATCTACCAGCTGTGTCCTCTGTTCTCTGCTTTACCCGAACAGCTGAAATGTAATTTCTTCCATCTCGCCACTAGGTGGTACCCTTACTTAAGCTTCAATAGGCTTCTGAATACTCCTGACCCTCATTTTTTATGAAATAAAACTTGACCGTTCTAAATCCTTTTTAGTTATCTGGCATTTGTATCTGTAAACTATGCAGACCTTTCTTTACTTAATTTCGTTACTGCAGTCCCCTATCCTTGTTACTTACTACCTATATGAGCACTCCCCTCTTACCTGGAACTACTAAGTGTGTAGTAGTATTCTGAAGGTTTCTCTGATTGTTTCTGTGAGCTTGTCTTTCAATTGCTCAAACCCGCTCCTTTGCCCTGCGGGCTCACTCAGCTCCCTAACCCCAAATTCCACCCACCCCCAGTGCATCTAACCTTATACTTCTCAAGCCACACCCCCATCTTACACTCAACCAATCAGCCCATTTCATCTCATTAAACACCTTTCCATTACCTCCATTTTTCATGTGTGCACCCTCTACCTAATCTATTGCTCAACAACTCCACTCTATCTATTAACAACCCCCCCCCCCCAGATTCTATCATTCTCTCCAGCCATGGCCATTATCGTTAGGCTAGGACTCACTAACAAGTTTCTCTTTCTCTTAATCCTTACCCTTCTAATTTTATCATATTTCCTTACTTCCTATGAACATCTAACCCTCTCTATATTTCATCACCCCCTAAAACAAACTACTCTATGTACTAATCTAGCCCCACAAATACACAGTAACATTACATCCTCATCAGCCTACCATCCTCTACAATTTCATAGACTTTACCATATAAAGTATCACCAGACTAGAAAATCTATCCCCTTTTTATGTAAGCTCTTGAAACACTCTCATACTCCTCTGCAGCATCTACTACTTCATGGTGATATTCAACCAAACCCAGGTCCAAACACCTCCATCTCTGATCCCAATTCATCCTATCCCAACACCCCCTACACTCTCACTAATTCCCATAACTCTCTTCTCATGGGCCACTTCATGTATGCAGCTTAAATCATAAAATTACCCATCTACATGCCCTCCTAGACTTACACTCCTTTGACATCCTATGTCTAACTGAAACATGGCTCAAACCTGTTACTAAGGATAATGATATAATCCCACCAGGTTACAACATCCTACGTTTCGACCGCCTAAATAAAAAAGGTGGTGGGGTTGCTATACTGTATAAATCTAAACTACAGGTATTATCAATAGATGTAAAACCTCCCCCACCCAGTAATGCTGAAATGTTAATCTCTAAACTCCAAATTAACACCAATAAATCATTAAATATAATTTGCACCTATATCCCTCCAGGTAATAACATTAATACTCTTGAGAATATCCTTAGTTGGCTATCAACTTCCTTCCCACAAGAAACTATACTTCTTGGAGACTTCAACATAGACTGGAACTGTTGTACCTCTGGCAAACTAACTACCCACATACACCTTTATGGCTTTAATCAAATTATCACCTCCCCTACTAGAACCCATAAACCCAGCAATAAGCAAGCCACCTTAGACTGGATACTGGTAAACAGTAATCCCCTCTCTTATAAAACAGGTATACTCCCTGATGATATTAGTGATCATTCCTTTACCTTCCTAACCAGACAAAAAAACATTATATCCAACCAAGCAACCTTTAGAACTACCCACAACAAAAGAAACTTCAAACCAGCTAGCTTCCAAGCAGAACTTAAAGCATGCAATCGGTCACCTCTAAAATACCTACCTCTTGACAAAGCTGTCTCTTATTTTAACATTAAATTCCTACAAATCCTAGAACACCATGCCCCCTCTCGTACAGTTAGGACTAGGAACAAGCTAGCACCTTGGCTAACAAAAGAAACAAGACAAAAGATGATTCAGAGAAATAGAATTTGGTCCAAATGGAGAAATACCAAAAACCCAACTGATCAGGAAACCTTTAGACAGCTCAGATATACTACAAAGAAATCAATATTTCAAGATAAAAAAACTACTACCAGAAATTCCAGCAAGCCCAGCATCAAAACCCACAAAAATTCTGGACAGGTATAAACAGCCTACTCCACCCAGGACACTCCAAAAGACCTACCTCTACCAATCTGACTCTGAATACTCCTAGCCAAATAGCCAATACTTTTAACAAATCTTTCTCTGAAACAGCTCAATCCCTAGCAAATACCCTGTCTTCCACTAGCATCTCTAAGACATGCTCTCTCACCGATTTACCTCCAGCCTTAAAACTGCAGCCTGTTCCAACAACTCTCATCCGCACCCTACTTCACAAACTAAAACCTTGTACTCCTTCTGCTGACTTCCTCCCAGCTGAATTTCTACAAATGGCAGCTGGTGTACTTGTTTACCCTATCTCCATCTTAATAAATAGAACTATTACAGAGGTTTCTATACCATCACTCTGGAAAGTCTCACATATTATCCCATTATACAAAGGAGGCAACTCAACTGAACTCTCCAATTTCCGTCCTATAGCACTACTCTCTCCATTAGCTAAAATCATGGAAAATGCATTCATCGGCAACTACTTGATCATCTCCTACTAAATAATCTCTTAGCTGACTGCCAACATGGCTTAAGACCATTTCATAGTACCACTACCGCACTACTATGCTTTTCAGACTGTATCAATAAGAATCTCAATAACAACTTGCTCTCCTCTGCTCTATTTTTAGACCTCTCCAAAAGCCTTCGATATGGTGAATCACCACCTAATGTTAGACACCCTTCAATCACTTATAGTAGACACTTTAACAATCAAATGGTTTAATTCATATCTAGAAAACAGACAACAAGCAGTCCTCTGGGACAATAACCTATCAACTCAGCTCCCTATCTCCCTAGGAGTCCCACAAGGTTCTATTCTTGGACCCCTCCACTTTTCTATATTTATTAATAACCTGAATTCATCTCTCCCTCAAACCACCTGCATACAATATGCCTATGACTACATTAATCTGTACTGCAGCATCTCAGGCTGAACTACAGTCTAGCACCCAAGAAGTATTCAACTTAGCAGAAGACTGGTTCTCCAAATGCTGTCTCCTCCTAAACCCTAAGAAAACCAAACTTCTACTTTTTACCCCTACCCAAAAGTCTCCCCCTATCTACTTCTCAGTAGCATCAAATAATGGCACAGTAATAGTACCTGATACTACAACTAAACCTTTAGGTGTAACAATCAATAATAATCTTAGTTTTGACCCACACATAAACTTAACCATTAAATCACTTAATAGAAAACTTGGTTCCCTTTACAGGCTAAAAACCTTCCTTACTCCCTCTGCCAGGACTACAATGGCCCAATCACACCTAATTTCCACTCTTCTATATGCCTCACCTATCTATACTAACCTATCCAAAAATAACCTAAACAAACTGGCCACCTCCTATAATAACATTGCCAGATTTGCAACTGGTTCCCCATTCCATACGCACCATTGCCAAAATCTGAAAAAATTAGGATGGCTGGAACTGCAAAACCAACTTCTTCTCCAACAACTAATTATTACCTATAAGATCCTGTATCATCCTACAAATACACCCATACTCTCTACCCTTATTAGCCCTTATAAAAATCTAACAACCCTACGCTCAGCAAATAAGTCACTAGTTGCCACCCTTAAATCTAACAACAAATCTGGAGACTGTCTTTTCAATAATACCATTGGTAATTCTTGGAACAAGCTTCCTAACAAACTAACATCCCTTGAATCCACACCACTTTTCAAAAAGCAACTAAGAATCTACCTATCTTTACAATGGCTTTGCCCATGTACTAATCCTGACTAATTTTTTCCTCCTCAATCCACCATCTTTACATACACAAATTATGCATCCCTTGAAAGAATGAGAAAACAAAAATCACCCTGTCTTGTCTTTTTATATTAAGTTATGTTTTACTCTGTAATATTGCCTTTTCACATATTAGTCCTGTTATAAACATGTCATTTTTGTATTCTCTTATGTAATATATATTCACTTTTACTGGTCTCTATGTCAAATAATTTTTTTTAAAATATGTATTCTTACATGCTATTTTTGTTTTCAATTTACAATAATGCTGTAGTGGAGCTTTTCTCCCCGGGCCTCTACTGAAAATGGACATATATCCAGTTAGACTAGCCCGGTCAACAAATGTAAAATAAATAAATAAATAAATAAAAACTCCAGCGTTACTCAGTCGCATATCGTCTACTCAGAGGCGATCTCTGCCTAACATACAAAGCTATGTGAAACCCAGAACTGTTGGACATGCTCCATTTGAAGAAATCCCAATCCCTCTGAGCTACATGCTCTAGGGACCTAAACCTTGTCACCACAATAAGCAGAACATGCTGGAGGGATATCTTCCTGTCCCAGAGACTTCCCATACTCTGGAACAAACTACCTATCTATATCAAACAAAGCTCCTCATTAGCACTCTTCAAGAAAAATCTCAATGATTGGATGGGAAATAGGAAATGCACCCCAGGGATCACTTCTGTGGCTCTGCTCAACAGGGACAAAGAAAAATAATTTTCCTGGGTGGCGAAAGCCAGGGTACCGTTTTGGCTAGTCTTATATAGGCCCTAGAGCCAATAGCCTAGTACCTACCTATGAACCTATGAAATCTGTTAAACCAGTCAGGAATAACAGTGTTTTGTCTTTTTTCTGATTCTGAGGTTAGAATATATTTTTCCTTCCAGATCTTCATCATCAAGATCTCTGTTATCAGTAAAATATCATTCAGTTCCTACCACTGAAATAGATTAATTACACAAAGGTGATGGAGGCATTTATCAAATTCAACAAAAATGTCTATGCCTTTTTTCATATGGATAGAGGCCCTTCTTCAGTGCCTAATGTTTGGTCAGTGCATCCCAGATCTCCTCAAACATCCTCCTTCAGGCTTCAGTCTCATTGAGGCTGGATTCCAAACACTAGGTGCTGATGTCATCATCAATAGATGTCTTGGCATAGGATGCAAACTTGTTGTCAGAATCTCAGCATTCAGGGTCAGTATCTTCTGTGTTGACCTTACAGTCAGCACTGACAGTTTGGTAAATGATCCTATTGGCATCAGAATTTTTTGGGGGGGGTGGGAGTCCAATGCTCGGGGGTTATCCCAGTAGCATCAGCTTCAGCCCTGATTTCCTCAAAGCCAATGCTGATATTTGGCTGTGTCAGCCTTCCACCCTTCTACATCAGTGTGGGCCCCTGGTTTCCATGCCTAGGGGCAAATTGTCATTTTCAGTCTTGGGGCTTATGCTCTTAGTCTCAACAAAGGCCCCAACTGACTTTGGTTTCAAGCAGCTGGGGTTAGTCGTGTCAGCTGTTTGTGTGTGTGTGTGTGTGTGTGTGTGTGTGTGTGTGTGTGTGTGTGTGTGTGTCACTAGCATCATTCTTAATGCCAAAAATGCTGGCTCTATTGCATTTGCTGCCATCAGATGTAACTACAGTGATTTCAGCCTCAACAAAGAATACTTCTTACTTGGTTCTTTAGCCATCCATCATCTTTCTAAAGAGGACAAAGAGGTCAGAAAATCTAAGCAGAATCCCTCTCCAGTATCTCATTCCTTGCATACTTTTTCATCATCCCAAGACCCATTAACTGCAAGTCCCACTAGGAAGCACAAGTTCAAGGGGAAATATCTGGATACGCCTCTCTACAGTCCTCTTTCCATATATTGATAAGGATGAGGGATTGATATCTAACCATCCCTCAAGTTTGGGAAAATACAAAGAAATATTGAGACTGAGAGTGAGTTGGCCTGCAGATCCCATATCATCTTAAAAAGGGATCTTGCAATAAGCCTTCTGTTCTCCAAATCTTCTTGGATGTTCTCCAGGTTAATAAAATGATATGCCTACTTGTTTAGGCAGCATAAGACAATTCTGATGCTTTGGCATCTGTCCCATAGTAGCCAAACAAGATCTTCCAGCTTCCCAATGAATGGACCTGTTGGGCAGAGACTTCCTAGGCAGATTCCTTCATTTTTGCAGTAGCCCTTAAAAAGAGTCATGCTGTACAAGGTTCTACTCTCTGTCCCCCGCATACAGCATCTAAGACCTTAGATGATTTAGGAAGTGAGTTTACACATACTTCACATTCACTTTTTGAGTTATAAACTACTTGTCTCACATGTTGTAATTTCATTGAGAGCTAGCTGATAAAAATGAGTCAGTCACTTGAATGCTTACCTGATGGAGACATGAAGTACAAATTGTAGTATCTGTTGTCAGCCAGTACATTTCTTGTGAATTTCACAATATATCTGTCTCAAAATTTATGGATGGTGTAGGAAAAAAAGGCAGTCAACCCTTCCAGAATGGGAGAAACATTTTACATGAGAGTTCTTAAGTGGAGTTTAAAAGTTCAGAGGGAGAGTGGTGTGTCAAGGCCTGCTGATATTCAAACATTGATCACTGTTACAGTTCCAAAAACTAAGGGTGACTTCCAATTACTTCAACTTTCAGGACCTAGAGCAGAGCTCCATAAAAAAGACAGCTGGAGTGGGGTGCAAAAAGCTTCTTAGCTTTTTGCTACTGAAGAGAGTGCTCCTTTAGCTGACTGAGAAATTGATAGTTGGATAGCGAACTTCAAGAGCTGGACAGATAGGTCCCCATTGGGGAAAACCTTCCACTGACTTTTATTTTATGTGGAAAACTTATGATCCCAATGTTTTCTTTTCCATGTGTCTCAACCTGTGTGTTATCAGATCTGATCATATCTGTGGACAGCACTTCAGAATCTTCAGCTTTGAAGCTCCACCACCATTCGCATAATGCTCTGTAGAATTTGTTTCCTCAGACCTCATTTTCCACTTTCAGAGTCTGAGGCATTCTACAAAGCTCCTGTTATGATAAGTGATAGTTGCTTATTCTTTCTGATATTAAAGATTTTCAGTGTTCTTTTTGATATTACAGCTTTTCAGTATTTGCCTTCTTTTGTGGGTATATTAGAAAGAGTTTATAGTTATGTACTAGTTACTTTCAAAGTTGATAGCTAATAGTTTAGAAGGAATCTTCCTTCTTCATTAGCTCTGCTGTATAGAGTTAGAGCATGAGCTTGGCTTACACCCAACATTTTCTGCTTAGTGTCTTAGTTAAAATATTTGGGTTAGTCCCTCCTGCTATCTTGTTTGCCTAAGTGTTTTGTACTTGAACTGTTTACATTGTAGCATCAAAAGGTTTTGCTAATGTGACTAGACTTTGTGTGTGTCTGTGTGCGCATGTGCGTGTGCGTGTGTGTGTAACTTTATAGTATGTGTATATATATATATATATATATATATATATATATATATATATATATATATATATATATATGTGTGTGTGTATGTGTGTAAAATAAACTTCTTTGGCATAACGTAAATGAAGCAAGGACAAACACTTCTTTGGAACCAATTTATTTTAGCGCTTTCATTCTCCCATATATAAGAACTTTATATATATATATATATATATATATATATATATATATATATATATATATATATATAGAGGTTTACCATGGGAAGGTCGAACCAGATTCCATTGAATGATGGAATTACTGACCAACGTCCGCTAAAACGACAATGTCTAATTACGGCATTGTCAAAATACGACTCACTGTAAATCTTGAAATGGGCTTTAACATGGATAGAGATGGGGGCGAGATTCATACTTCGACAATGTTGGGTTTGACATTGTCGCCGTTTGGCCTCTGGACTTCGACTGAAGTGGGTTCGACTGAATCCACTTCGAACTTCTAATGCCAAATCTATCTATATATCTTTTCTGTGTGCCTTTGTCAATAGTGTACTTTGCTTACTTGTGATGGATGAAACTTCAGGCTTCAGAACATGTTTGAAGTGCAGCCATAAACTGGACCTACAAGATTCACATGATCTTTGTGTTGGGGCCAGAGCCCTGGTTGACCACACAGCCAAGCTGGGAATGAAGGGGATGCTTCCTACATCTTCTGTGGGTTTTTCTCCATGTTTGCCTTCTCCATCATAGAAACCAGTGGAAAAGAAGAGAGACAAAGACAAACATAAAGAAAAGGGCAGGAAAGAGAGAAAAGAGGAAGGAAAAAGAAAAGGACATGCAGAAATGGTCTATTGATTCTTCTTTTTCTGTTGATGAGCTCGAGCCAACAGCCCCATGACAATGCATTTCACTGTCATGCCTGAATGCTCCTGTGTAGCAGCAGTTTCAAATGGTGCCCCGGTTTGAGATTATAGTAAAAAGGGACAGATCCCAAGTTGGAACCAGATCTCTCTGTAGAGGTGTGAGGAGAAAAGTCCCTTTCAAACAGGCTTTAGATAATCTTAGGAAAGATGTGGGGAGATAGTTTTGACCAATATGAAAATTGGAAATGGCCGCCAACTGAACCTTAACAGTAGAATACCTTGTTCCAGTAGAAAAACTCCAACTGAGAAGTCCAAAACTACATCTAAGGAGGAGAAAGTGGTTCCAGGTCTTTTAAAACAGCCCAAATACAAAATCCTTTCCATTTGCTACTGTAAAATTTCCTGGTGAAAGACTTCTGAGATGGTAAAAGAATATGCACAGACATCAGGAAATATCAGGCCATGACTGGAAGCAGAGGAACTAAGTGGACAGCTTGAGGGATTTCAGATCTGATTGAGGCTCGCCTGAAGGATATGAGATTAGGTCTGCAATTGGGTCTAGGACCTAGGGAGGGTGAACCAGATGGGGCTACAGGATGGGTAACTAAACTTATCTGGGCCAGAAGGGGGCTATGAGGATCATAATCATCTTGCAGAAAGTTGCTTTCTGTAAGAATTTTATTATCAGAAGAGTCGAATAGTACGCATAGAGGAGACCCAGTACCATGCATGGACTAAAGCATCCCTTGGTGACTGTCCCTTGTGAGTGAACAGGGCAAAGAAGGTACTGCACTTTGTGTTGTAAGAGGTTTATTCCTAAAGGCATTACTTTCTGGACCTCCTTAGGTCTTGCTCTAATTGGTTTTCAGGTAGTATATCTTCATAGGGGTCAAGCCTTGGAGGAGCAAACTTGATTTGAGATTACATAGTGCAGAGCATTATGGGACAGGAGTTGGAGTTTCAGAAAAGGTCCCATGAAAGCTGATTTGGCAGTCCTGCAGTAGTTCAAAGTCCCAGAAACATTTGCAGAATTAGTGCAGGCTATGCACAAGGACACAGTGACTTAAGTATGAACAGTGTTTGGTCTCACAGAAGGGTTCCCATTGGGAGATGGTGTGCATCAGGGCTCAGATCTGAGATCACTGATGATCATATGAGTGATGGACTACATCAGCAAACTGGTTGGAGGGGCAGATCAACAAAGTTGCTGTATGCAGATGATGTGGCATTACAGGTACACTCTGAGTAAGAACTTCAGCAAATTATATGGGAATGGAATGCAACGCTGAAAACCATAGGATGAAACTGAGCACAGGTAAGACAGTTGTAATGGCAGCTTCAAGTTTCTGGGAGGGGTGGTGAAGGAGAAGGGAAGTCTGAATGAAGAGGTCAAAGCTAGAATCAGAGGGGCTGCAGCCAACTGGCACAGAGTGTCAGGTGTAATCGATGACAGAAGAATGTCAAAGAAGCTGAAAAGTAAAGTGTACAAAACAGTAGTGCGACCAGTATGGTATGGTACAGAAACCTGAGCAGTAAAGACAGAGCAGCTGAGGAAGCTAGAGGTGATGGAGATGAAGTGCCCGAGATGGATGATAGGATACACACTGTGAGACAGATGAAGAATGAAGACATCAGGGCAGAAGCCAAAGTAGCTCCAATTGCAGGAAAGGTCAGACAGAACAGGTTATGGTGGTGCTGGCACAGAAACGCAGAAGACAATCTGGGGAAGAAGATTTGGAACAGATAGGAAAAAGACAAAGGAAATGAGGGCATCCAGCAAAGAGATGGATGGATTGCGTCAGAGAAGACTTGGGACAGTCAGGTATGATTGTCGAAGAAGGTAGGATAGTGACACTGAACTGAGAGAGATAACGCCAGTTGACACGACACCCCAATTCCATGTAGAAAATGTGAAAAAAGGGATTATTGCTTATGAGTGATGATGATGAGGTGAAGCTTCAGAGACAAGAGTAAGTAATATAGAAATATGAAAGTGCCACTGCCCAGTTAAGGTCGACAAAATACACAAGAAACTACAAAATAAAAATAAAAAACCGACCAACGCAGCTGTAAAATAAAGGATTTAATGTACAAAGTTAGTGCTTTCACAGCAAAAATGTCTAATGAATCAGCAGTTTTGCTGTGAAAGCACTAGATTTGTACATTAAATCCTTTATTTTACAGCTGTGTTGGTCGGCTTTATATTTTTATTTTTATTTACAAGAGTCTTAAGTGTAAGCCTTGGATCTGATAACCCATAGACTGAGATAGGTGGATGAAGACAACGTGGAGCTTTCATTTTTGGGCATTATGCACATTTGTACATCCAAAAAAAAGAGAAAGTCCCAGGAGAATCAACCAGCTAAAACAATTTATTCACATAAAATAACAAATAAACGCTGTTAAAACCATGCGTTTTCGTCTCGTCAAAGACTTCATCAGATTTACCATGTGACTTGGCCATAATCATTTTATACACAAGTAAATTAGTAGAAGAACCAATCATGCTTTCTCCCATTTAAAATAAACTGGTAGAAGATGTAAAAATCATTAAAATTCATTAAGTTTGGTTAACCATTATCCATCTTCAATAAATAAAATAAAACATTTACTCATAATAAATAACTTTACCTAAATACATCAATTTAATGTTTAAAAATTTAAAAACCGATCCTAATGTACGTATTTATAAATTTATTCAAACATTTAAAATATGATGTAATAAAGTTCATTTAGTGTTGTGTATACATAAAGGGATACTGCCATCTGGTGGCTATGTTCATAATGGCATTTATCAAGTTTTTGCAGCTTTTAACTTTAATAATGGTTTAATGGAGATGTATTCATTCAGTCCTGGGGTTTTGTTGGCTTCCAAATGTAACTGCCACCATAATTCTTTGTAGCCAACCAATTCCTCCCATGGACCACCCCTTAAGTCTTTTTTTATCTGATCAATTACAAAAAATCTGTACCTAAAATCCTCACATACTTGTGAATGTCTGTAAAGTGCATTGGTTTGTTTGCTACTTCTTATGTCGTACATATGTTCATATATCCTCTTTTTCAAGGATCTCTCAGTTTTTCCGACATAAAAGGAAGTGCAATTTGTACATATGACTAAATAAACTAATCCTTGCGACTCACAGTTAAAATAACCCTTACTTTTTATCCAAGTGTGTCTACTTTCTAAAAAAACTTTTTCTTCATTAAGTACAAATTCACATTGCCTGCACCTACCACATTTGTATGTGCCTAATTTCAATGTATTAGATCTATCCCCCTTCCTACTATTGTTACCTGCCTCTAAAATACATTTTATATTCCTAGAGTTTTTGTATACAACTCTGGGTATCATGTCAGGGAGTCCTTTCAAATCTGTTAATACTTTGAATTTATTCCATTCTTTTTGAAATATCTCCTTGACCTTAATATTTAAGGCATTGTATTCTAGTACCAGACCTTGTTGATAGTTAAATTGGTTAACTGTAGAGTGTCCTGCAATATTCTGTGTAATTTCCTTCTCCCCTTTTATTGGTCTGAATCTTCCTTTTCTTCCTAATGTTACCTCCTTTCTTAATTCATCTATAAATTCTTTTGGGTAACCTCTTTCCAGGAACATTTTTTCCAATCTATCACATTCTCTTGTAAATTCTTCATCTTGACTGGACATCCTTGAGCCCCTAACAAGTTGTCCTTTAACCAAATTTTTCTTACAATAACTTGGATGGCAACTTTCGTAGTGTAGGAACGAATTGACATAAGTGTCCTTCCTAAATACTCTGGTTTCAAAGGAATCACTTTTTTTCATGATTTCTACATCCAGGTAAGCAATGCTTTCCTGGGAAATATTGTAAGTAAACTTTAAAAAAGTAGTGGTTTCCCCTAAATAGTTAATAAATTCTTCTAATTTGTTTAAACTTCCTTTCCAGAAAATTATAATGTCGTCCAAAAAGCATCTGTACATCTTACAGTGTTTGTTATATTCTGATTGAAAGATGTATTTCTCTTCCCAGTTTGCCAATACTAAATTGGCAAAAGTAGGTGCACAGGCCGCACCCATCGCTACGCCCTGGACTTGTTGAAAGAACTCACCATTGTGGGTCAAAAAGTTGTTCCTTAAAATTAAGTCCATTAAGCCTGTGCACACTATTTTGTCCTCCTGTGTTAAACTGTGGTCCTTAAATACCTCTTCCTCAAACATCCTGGTACCTTCATCGTATGGTATAGACCCAAATAGGTCCACCACATCGATAGTTACTAGTTTTAAGTCTTTGTCAAACAGTTCTGGACTTATATTTCTCAAAAGGTCCCAGGAATCTCTAAGTATTGCTTCCTTATTCAACCATATATGTTTGGTTTTTGTATCCACAAACCTTGCTAATGGTGTGGTTTTAGAGCATTCCGCTGATACGATAGGTCTGAGGGGGGGATTGACCTTATCTTTATGTATTTTTGGAATGCCGAAGATTATTGGAATCCTAGGTTTGTCTTTTTTCAAAAACAAAAGCATCTTGCTATCTATCAGGGTTTCCATTGCCAAATCTTCTAGAGTAATATCAATCTTCTTATAAGCTAGATTTATCTCATTCCTAGAAACCACTTTGTATTTGGTTTCATTCATCAAAATTTCGTTCATTTTGCCATCATATTCTGTGACATCCATCACTACGACCCCCCCACCCTTATCAGGCTTCATGACCCTAATGCCTTCATCGTACCTTAAGTCTGTTAATTTTTCTTTTTCTTTAGAGTCCAAATTGTCTCTATATCCAACCTTTTTGTCAGCTTTAACAATGGCTTCTTCCATGACGTTTTCAAAGTTTTTTAGCTGTGCCTGTATGGGGGGGTTGAAGGTGGATTTATTTTTCAATATACTTTGATCCTTAGTTGATTGTAAGTTGTTAAGGTCCAACCCTATCCCTTCTTTGTGGTAAAGTAACTCCAGGTTCATTTTCCTAAGGAAAATTTTCATGTCCAACAATGTTTGTACCCTATTCCCTTTAACTTTTGGAATAAATTTAAAACCTTTCTCCATAAGGGTAAAATGTTCTTTAGTTAACTCTATATTACTAAAATTGTAGATAGTGAAACCATTAAGCGTCCATTTGTTCCCTTCTTTCATTATGTCTTGATTTTCATTAATATGGTCAGATTCGGGGATTAAGTTTGTCTGTATCTCCCCCTTCCTCTTAGCCCCCCTCATGTGAAAATTTTCTTTCCTTCTCTCATTTGGGCCAAAATCCATATGCTCTCTCACTAGTGGGGGAAATTCAGTGTCATAATCAATGTTGTATACATCAAATCTGTTGTCTTTCCTGTTTGTCCCTTCTTTGTCTGTCCACTCTTTATTGTACCAATTACTATATCTACCAGGGGGTTTAGTATTTTGTAGGGGCTTGGGGTAACTTATTTCATTTTCATACTCCATAATATCCCTTCTTAATTTCTCTGTCTTCCTTTTCACTAAATCTGTACACTTTTTATCTATATTTTCTTTCAAATTAATGTACTTGTATCGTTCTTCCTTAATTTCAAAGACCAAGTCATCCTTAATTTGTGTATCTAAAATATTGATTTGTTCAAGAATTGTTTCTAAATTTCTTTCATTTTCCTCAATAATACATTTTACAATTTCCATACCACAATTGTTAAAAACTTCCAGTAATTGTTTGTGGAAAATCGACCCCATTTGTACGTTATTAGGGTACTTCCAAGTCCGTAACCCTTTAGGGACGATTTTCCTGTGTAAACATTCTCTGAGGTAACCATTTTCTATCATGATAGATTTGTATTTAAACATGAGTCTTGATACATCGTCCAATTTCTTACTGTAAGTATCAGTATTGGTAACCTGTTTGTGGTTACCAACCTTACAATTGAACTCATGCTGTTTATTAAGCCAAGAAGCCATCTCCTTTTTATCGGAGATGTTCACAGTACCTTTATGCCGTCGCCCGCTTTGTGAACCACGCATAAAATCCCCATGGTCATCGTCCTCATCTTGTAGGATACACGGCGTGTTAGCTGGGTCAAAAGTTTGACCATTCGGTCCCTTTTCTGCTGCGTTGGTTGTGTCGACATCTTGCCCGCAGCGTTTACGTTTCAAACCCTGTTGCCTACTTCCCAGCTCGCCTTCGTCATCGTCGTCTTCCGGGTTATGATTGCGCTGTGTCATGGATACACAAAGCGGTGTCAGCAAGTCAATAAGGGCTGTAAGTTGCCCCACAAGTTTTCTAGTTTGGCTAGAATCCTCTTGTGCAGCTGATTTGTCCTTCTCCTTGTCCATGCCGTATACTCGACCAGTAAACCACCACGGCAGGAACTTCCAAACTGAACGTAACCAAAAAAAAGAGAAAGTCCCAGGAGAATCAACCAGCTAAAACAATTTATTCACATAAAATAACAAATAAACGCTGTTAAAACCATGCGTTTTCGTCTCGTCAAAGACTTCATCAGATTTACCATGTGACTTGGCCATAATCATTTTATACACAAGTAAATTAGTAGAAGAACCAATCATGCTTTCTCCCATTTAAAATAAACTGGTAGAAGATGTAAAAATCATTAAAATTCATTAAGTTTGGTTAACCATTATCCATCTTCAATAAATAAAATAAAACATTTACTCATAATAAATAACTTTACCTAAATACATCAATTTAATGTTTAAAAATTTAAAAACCGATCCTAATGTACGTATTTATAAATTTATTCAAACATTTAAAATATGATGTAATAAAGTTCATTTAGTGTTGTGTATACATAAAGGGATACTGCCATCTGGTGGCTATGTTCATAATGGCATTTATCAAGTTTTTGCAGCTTTTAACTTTAATAATGGTTTAATGGAGATGTATTCATTCAGTCCTGGGGTTTTGTTGTCTTCCAAATGTAACTGCCACCATAATTCTTTGTAGCCAACCAATTCCTCCCATGGACCACCCCTTAAGTCTTTTTTTATCTGATCAATTACAAAAAATCTGTACCTAAAATCCTCACATACTTGTGAATGTCTGTAAAGTGCATTGGTTTGTTTGCTACTTCTTATGTCGTACATATGTTCATATATCCTCTTTTTCAAGGATCTCTCAGTTTTTCCGACATAAAAGGAAGTGCAATTTGTACATATGACTGTACATTTGTACATTGCTTATTGTTGGGTAGAAGTTGTTTTCACTATTAAGTGGCTGTGCTAAGATTAATTTTTCAGTAGTGATATTGCACTGCAGCATAATGGTGGGGGTGAGGGGAATGCTGCATTCGTGAGTGTACCATCCTTTGGATGAGACATTAAGCTGAGATCTCACCTGCCTAAGTTGGTGGTAGCTCAGGGGGATGTAAATGATCCTACTGCATTTATCAAAAATGCAGTAAAATAGATCAACTCCATGACACAATCTCCTTATATAACCCCGACATTTTGCTCCTTACTGAGACCTGGCTTAAGCCACATGTTAAGGACAACTCCATAACCCCAACTGGATATAACATTCTTAGAGCAGACAGAATAGGCAAAAGAAGTGGTAGTGTTGCCATCCTCTATAAAACTAACCTAAAAATCCATCTCCTACAGAAAGAATCACCAGATTTCAATTATTCAGATGCCTTATTTGCAAAACTTCATTAATCAGCACAAGCATCTAAACATCCTTGGTCTGTCCACCCTAGAGTCAATACTCCACTGGGCTTCCCACTCCCTCCCCCAAGAAACTATCCTGCTAGGTGACGTCAATATTGACTGGAACTCCATCCACTCTCCCTTACCAACTAACCACATTAATTTATATAACTTCACCCAACTTACACATACCCCCACCTGTATTGATAAAACCTCAAAAAAGGAATCCATATTTGACTGGATCCTTACAAACAACCCCAGTACTGCTCATCAGTGCGATACAATAGCCAGCTCTTTAAGTGACCACAATCCAAATTTCTTTCTTTGACACAAACTCAAAACCAATAACTCACCATCTTTACTTCACACCCGCACCCAAAAAAAACTCCCCCACTAACCAATTCTTGGAAGCCTTATATGCATGCGACTGGACCCCCATTAAAATCTTTTCACTAAACCAGGCAGTTGAATAGTTCAACTCCACATATCTAAACATCCTAAATCACCTAGCCCCACTTTGAACAATTAGGATTTGTAGTAACCCAGCCGCCTGGCTACAAAAGTCCACAAGATCACTACTAAAAGAAAAGGATAAAGCCTGGAATACCTAGCGCCAACTCAAAACCCCCACAACAAGGCAAATGTTCCTTTAACTTTGCAACAAGGCAAAAAAACAAATTAGAAATGACAAGCAAAACTACTACCTCTCTCTACAAAAGAATCATAATTCCAACCCTAAAATATTTTGGTCAACAGTGAACAATATCCTTCAACCTAGCCGAACTTCTACCCCCAACCCAATATAGAAGGATCACACTCTGCTATAGCTTCCAATTTCAACAAGTATTTTACCTCCTCTATACTCACACTTATTAACAATACAAATTCCACCAACCTCCCACAATCCCTTAAGGACCAAACAATAAATACCCCCTTCTCACTCAAACGCTTATCCAAACTCAAACCCACCACCCTCACAGCTGACAACCTACCAGCTAACTACCTTAAAATTGCATCTAAGGTCATAGCCTACCCCATTTTTTTATTGATAAATAGATCCATCACTGAACACAGCACTCCATGTCTGCAGAAAATCTCCTACATCATTCCCCTCCACATAGGTGGACCTTCTACCGACCTCTCTAACTATCGACTTATCGCAATCTTGTCACCCCTATCAAAGATTCTTGAAAGATGTGTCCACTACCAATTCGTTTCCCACCTCCTCACCAATAACCTACTATCCACAGCCCAACACATTTTTTGACCATCACGCAGCACCACCACTGCCCTAATCAATTTCAACAACACCATAAATGCACACAGAAATCAAGGCCGACTAGTGTCTGCCATTTTTCTAGAACTATCTAAAGCATTCGATGCAGTTTCCCACAATAAACTCCTAACCTGCCTCTCTGAGCTCAACATGGACAACTCCACCCAGCTCTGTTTCAAAAGATCCCTAAATAACTGCTTTCAGTCAGTTAAGTGGCATGACTCCCTATCCCAACCCCTACCAGTATCATTAGATATTCCCCGGGGCTCCATTCTCAGCCCCCCCCCTCTTAAATATTTTTACAAAGCAAATTCACTTAGCTACCTCAAAAGCCAAAATAGTACAAGACACTAATGACACAACCCTAATCTCCTCTGCATCTAATCTCCAAAACCTCTAACAAAATGCCCAGAAATCCTTCACAGAAATAGAAAATTGGTTAAATAAATCACAACTGATACTGAACCCAAACAAAACCTAACTCATACTAGTCCACCCAACAAAGACTACCAACCAAACCACCTTCACTATATTTTCAGCAAACAGGACCCCCTATCTCTCCAGTCCCAGAGGCCAAATTTCTAGGGATTACAGCTGACCAACAACTAAAATTCAACAAATATATATGCCAGGCCATCTCCAAAGTGCGCAAATAAGCTAGAGACCCTATACCACTACAAAAAGTACCTTACTTCCGAATCTAGAATTGCCATAGCCCGAACCCATCTCTTAGCTACCTTACTTTATGCATGTCCAGTACTAACAAATCTAAGTAAGACCAACCTCAACAAACTATCTACATGTTACCACAAAATCACCAGATTTGCTACTAACGTAAATCTCGCTCCCACCACTGTCATTCCCTACTTACTTAACACTGGCTTGCGCTCCCCAACCTATTACGCTTCCATCAACTCAACCTCGCACACCAAATTCTATACTATCCAGAAAAAAACTCTGCCCTATCTGGACTTCTAAACTGTTATACTTCAAACAGACAACTACTCTCCACCATCAAAGCCCTGATAGAAAAAAATCCCATGTAAAAATAGCTCTGGGGAATCCCTCTTCCCTAACGAAGTTGCTAACAACTGGAATAGTCTTCCTCCTGACATTATAAAACACCCACTTTCAAAATACTACTGAAATCACACCTTACCAACCGACTATGCAACTGCAATGGCCCGCCTTAAACCCTCACTACAAAGCAGCAGTACTGCTTCCTAAAGCCTCCTGTTCTTAGTGACGTGCTCACTTATTTAAGTTCTTGTGAATGCTACTAAATGCTCATTGTAAATATGTAAATATGTAATAGTATGCTTATGTTTTTCAATTGTTGCCCAACAGTAGCTCAATCTAATCTAATTGTCATGTATCTTCTCTGATCTAAGATTTTCCTTGCAACATTGTTATACCATTGTAATATGATGTTAACTTCTCTACATTCACAATCTCTGTAATTTGTTGCAATTATTTCTAAATGCTGTATCTCCTGTACTAATGGAGCTTTTCTCCCCAGGCCTCCGCTGAAAATGGACACTAGCTGTCCAGTTGGACACTCCCAGTAAACAAATGTCAAATAAAAAATAAAAATAAATAATAGGGGAATTTTCCATATGCTCTGTTTAAACTTACCCTAGTCAGTATGAATACCACCTTGGATGTCCCATGAAAAGAGGCCAGTGGCCTAATTGGACTGACCCAGTCAACAAAGTATAGCTAGGGGGAAAAAAAGAAACAAAATGAAATATAGTAAAATAAAATAAGTGGGTAAACTTTTTAATGATTTCTTCCCTTTATTGGGTCACATAGCTAGAACTCTTGCCCTTTATACAACTTTCAAAAAAAAGTCAGAATGCACAGAATATTGTAGAAAAGCTTGCCACAGACTGTAATCAATACATATTTTGTGGAATAATTGAACTAGTCCTTAATGAGATTCATGGAAGATTTGTATACTACATAAGAAAAAAAAGATAAAAATGACAACAGACACAAACACTGAGTTAGACTTGTTTTTTTTTTTCGCTCTGGTTTAATAAACTCTGGCAGAAAGTATTATTTCTTGGGTACATCATATAACAAACCCTTCTGTATTATTACATTCCCTATTAAAAGTCCTTCTCTGGTTATGATCTGTCTCTGTAACCTGTTCATACTTATAATCTTGTACATGCCAATTGTTGATTTCTTTATTTTGCTTATTATTTCTTACCCACATAAAGATAGTCAGAGGCTCCAAAAGGTTTCTCCACTTCCTTCAGGGAGCTAGTCAAATTCAGTTCTGAGTCTTCACCAAATGCATGACAGTGGATGCAGCTCATCTCTGGCTGTTGGCATTCTGAGTGTTTCTATAATTGGACAGCTAATTTGTAATCACCCCCACCATGAATCTCATCCTTCAAGTCAGGGACTCCTTGCTTCACTTCTGCTCACAACTAGGGATACCTGTCAACACAGCTAAGTTAAAACTTCAACTAGTTCAAACTTTAGAATTCATTGGAGCACATCTGGATACTAGGTTACAGATAGTCATACTACTGGAATCCAGGATTTTAACACTTGTGTAGTATGTAGTAACAGGTACTTTCTGTCAGAAGTCACCAGCAATTTTGTGTCTTTTCTGCTTGAGGGCAGCCACAGTTACCCTACATTCCCCTAGCCATGTTTTATATGAGGGTGCTCCATTAGGCCCTTGCAGTCCATTGCCCAGTGAGAGGTCAACCCTTGAGTTTTCCAGTGTCCATCACAAGAATTTGCTATGTTCATGTTTGATGATGGCTAGAACCTCTGATTGTATAGCAGGGTTGACCCTTTGTTCTCCCCTCTTCCCAGGCCAATGTGATAATGGATACTTCTCAGCTGTGGTGGGGGAAACATTTTCTGGGAATGCCTGTCCAAGGCACCTGGTTCTCTTCAGAGGCCAGTCTTCACATCAATATCCTAGATATAAGGGCAGTGCTCCCAGCATTTCAGACTTTCCAGGATTCCCTCCTCAAGGCTGTGATCTCTTTCCAGACAGACAATGTGTCAGTAGTCTGGTACATCAACAAACAAGGAGGAACATGTTCTGGCCTATTGTGTTGACAGACCATGAGGATTTTGCAGTCAGAGATGTCTTCTCAGTGATTTCTGATAGCAACACACATACTGGGAAAGTCCAATGTACTGGTGGACAAGTTTATCCTCTATCGTCAAGAGCACTTCCTCAATCTGACAATGGAGGATCAGATTTTCAGACTCTGGGACTGACCATGCTGCAGCCTCTTTGCTTCCCCTGACAATGACAAATGCAACAGGTACTTTGTTTAATCCTTCAAGAGGGGGAGTCCTCAAGGGATGCTCTGACCCAAAACTGGACCCATGGCCTCCTTTATGCCCATCCACCCACACCTCTCATTCCAAAGTTTCTGTAGAAAACAACATGGAGCAAGGCTACAGTGATCCTAATTGCACCTTTCTGGCTTTCACAGGTGTGGTTTTCCTTCCTCTGGTCTCATCTGATTCACCCTGCTTGGGTGCGGGACCCTGCTACAGATCTTCTCTCTCTTTCTTTCTCACTCTCCTCCTCTCACCTGTCTGAGGAGCCTCACCCAGACATGAAACCCTCAAGTTGATCACACAGTTTCTCCAGTTCCGATGGATTGTTAGACAGTACAGCCTCTCATCCCAAGGTGTGCACATTCTGACTTCCTCTCAAATATCATCATCCAGGAAGTTTTGCAAAAGTAAATGGAAAACATTTTCAGTCTGGGCTTCTAATAGGAATTTGTATCCTTTTTAGCCCTCTCCCAGCTATCTTTGAATTTTTGACTTCTCTTTTTTACTGTGGCTTGAGCTTGCTGCTATTTCCTGTTTTCACATTGGGGAATATCAATCACTCATTGCTTCATTGAAGCTGTCTAAGGCCTTCTTAAGGGGCACCTTTTGACTGCAACCCCCCTTAGAAATCCTGTTTCCCTTGGGATATTACCATCCTTTTGCAGGATTTGATGAGACACCCTTTTGAACCTACAACTACATCTGATTTAAAATATCTTTTCTGGAAACCTTTGTTTTTGGTAGCAGTGACTTCTGCATGAAGAGTACTGGAGCCCCACTTTCTTTCTTGTAAACTTCCTCACTTTGTTTTCCACAAGGATAGAGTTACTTTGAGAATATACCCATCATTTTTCCCTAAGATGGTTTCTGCATCTCCACTCAGCCAATCTATCAGCCTCCCTGTTTTCTTCCCACATTTTGCAAATAAAGGAGAATACATGCTACACCTTTTGAATGTGGATCATCAACTCCGGTTTTACTTGCAGCATACTAAGAATGTCAGAAAGACCAACCAGTTGCTTGCTTCCTCTTCCTCAGCAAAATTGGTAAAGGGGTGTCTAAGGTCACTCTTTCTCCCTGGCTATCTGAATGTATTTCCCCATGTCTACAAGGAGAAGGGATTGTCCTTGCCTGGATCACCTAAGTCTCATTCTGCTAGGTCAGTTGCTATCTCCACTACCCTTTTCTCCAAAGTACCAGTTGATGACATTTGTGCTGCAGCCACTTGATCGAATGTCCATACCTTCATATCTCACTATAAGATGGATATTCAGTCTAGGTGTAGAGTTTCCTTTGGTTTGTCTGTCCTGTGAAATATCTTTCCATGAGACCTCCTAAGATTTATGGTAGGTGGGGACTCTCTCCCATCCAGTAAGGACTGGATGGAAGAGACAACATTGGATAACACAGGTGTGAACTTACCATAATGATGGATTCAAGTTGTCAGCGTCTTTTCCTCCTCAGCTTTCCATCCACTTTCCCCCCTTCCAGTTATCATTTTCCTTTGTTTCTGGAGTGACCGCACTGAGAGTTTCCATGCCTCAGTCATGTACTTTTCAAACTCTGTGTTAGGGCTTAGTATGGTATCTGTGATGCGTTTTTCTTATGATGATTCTATATAAATTTTATTGTAGAGTATGGGAAAACTATCTGAGTTAATTTGCTACATACAGAGGATTATGGAGAACAGGAGGAGGCTGAGCCTTGGACGTAAAGTCTGAAAGTGGCTGAAGCTGGATCCTAGTCAGATCCAGTATCCCATCCATTGAGAAAAGACAGAAGCAGATCACATAGATTATGATAAGTACATAACATTCAATCCAGTGTTGTCTATTTTCATCTGATTCAACAATGGGTTGTCAGATCCGACTGGATCTGACCTCTGCACTGACTCTGAAGCTTTTGATTCCAGAGCTCTGACTCCTTCCCTACCCATAATTCCCTAAACTCCACCCTACTGCTTCAGATCTCATTTGCTGCTGAGTTATTTGGCCATGCTTTCGAGGGATGAAAGTTTGTATTCTTTGTGGAAGATATCTGTAGTTCTCCTCCCTTATCTAGAGAGCTTCTTTCTCCAGTTTCTTGGGATTATTAGTAGTGCTAGTGTTAGATTAGGTTTTAGTTGTTTTTTTCTAAGAGTGCATGTTTTAGGATAGTTATAGATATATAGAAAGGTTATATACTTAAGATTGTTAGCTATTGTATTATTACAATTAGGGTTAAGATTTCTTAGTCTAACTTTTTGAGTCACTAAGTGTTATTTAGTGTTCTTTACATTGGACTTAGGTAGTTTTATACATATATATATATATACATAGATACATATTGATATATATATATATATATATATATATATATATAATTTTATATGTATATATATATATATATATATATAATTTTATATGTATATATATATATATATATATATATATATATATATATATATATATATATATATATATATATATATATATATATATATATATATATATATATATATATATATATATATATATATATATATATATATATATATATATATATATATATATATATATATATATTTACACACACACACACACACACACACACACACACACACACACACACAGTCTTTCTTTCACAGCTTTTACAAGAGTCAGTCATTGCTGATGTGTTTGTGTATGTGTGTTTTGTTTTCATCTATGGCTGGCAGTCAGGATTTCAAAAAGTGCACGGAGTGTGGGTATAGGCTGGTGCCCCAGGACCCACACTCCCTTTGTGTATACTGTTTAGGTGCCTCTCACCTTGACAGTTTGTGTCAAGCTTGTGCTTCTTTCAGTGCTCAAGCCTTACAAACCAGACAGTTAAGCTTATCATGAAGGGACTCCTTCCTTCTCAGACAGGGACTGCCACCCCTTCCTCTTCCTGTTCTGTGACGTCTCTCCAAGCCAAACACAAGAAGCCCAGGAAGAGAGCAGATAAAGATAAAGACAAGGACACCAAACAGGACCAGATCAAAGAAAACTCTAATGAAAATGAAAAATCATTAAGTGGTCCCCAGATCTATCTTTGACTTTGGGATCAGATCCCAAGGTACCAAGACTTTCAGACCTGACAGTCTTTTGGCACCATATGTCTCTTGCATGGTCCAGGTTTTCACCAGGTTCAGTCAATCCTTGACTGCATACTCTGATATTTCATGAGAGAAGATATTCCAGACAACTGTCTGTGGTGCCTTCAACCAGTCATCAAGAAGTCTGATTGAAGAGGACAATGACAGAATGATGAGTAGTTTCTCAGGGTGCTGTTACAGCTCAGGGTTCTGTCAGGACTGTCCTGTCCTCTGGGAACATACTGAGTGTTGGTCCATCTACCTCCTCCCCTGGTCTCCTTTCCGGAACTGGTTTGTCCATCATTGCTGGCAGTTTTAGGCCCATTCTGCGCCAGAGCACCTTTGCCATAGCCTGTAATATAAGTGACTTTGACTCTAATAGGTTCCCCTTCTTCTTTTGGGTCTGATATGTTCAGATCTGGAGGAGTCTTAGAGCTGAAGTTTCAGTATTGGGGCTTAGGGAGAGGGTTCAACTCAGATGCTTTTATAGCTATGTCTTCCCATTGGTGCTTTGGCTCTAAATAGCTCAGCACTGAGCTCTGCCTTGAGGTTGAGGCCCAATGGTTCCAAGGTTTCCTTTCTGTCTAAGAACAGGAAGATGTCAGTGTAACCTGTGGCATCCTAAGCTTCTGAGGCTTTTGAATGGATGCCTCGGATGCTAAGGGAAAAGATGCTTTCACCCAGGTTGGTGCCATCTGAACCCTGACTGAAATCAGCTTCTGCTTCTCATCCTTCTGTCAGACAAGGACAGTTCCCCAGGCTTCCCAGTCTGATTCTGAACCTCCGATCCTTTCCCTCAGATGGTTCACAGAAAATAGACATGCAAATGGAAGCGCTAAGTCTCTTCCCCTGAATCTGTTATCAGAGACACAGACTTGGATGAAGTTGAAGTCTCTCCAGCATCCCCCTCCGAGGACGTCACTTTCAGTGAGATCCAGATATTGATGAAACAGAGAGGGGGATGCTCCACAGATAATCCTTCTCCAGATAAGCCCAAGTTCCTGGAAGCCTTTGGGTTTGGTTCATCTTATTTCAGGGTTGTACCACCTGTTGATCCACTCATTGATTTGATGGCTTAATGGGCATGGAAGGACCCTGATGTGCTGCAGCGTATCCCCAAGAAAGTAGATAAGATTTTCTCTCACTCCAGCAGATAGGGAACATTGAAGCAAAGGTCTTCCCGCGGATGCGATGGTTGTATTGGTGGCCATAAAGAAGGAATTGTCTGAAAAGGGTTCCTCGAGCCATCATGCTAATAGGGAATCTAAGGCTATGGATTGCTTTGAGAAACAGACAAATGCTTCAGCGTCCTTTGCACTCAGTGTGCTGAATTACTTAGCTCATGTCATCGGATTTCAGAGATTCTTGACTAAGGAGATATCCAAGTCTCTCTCTGGTGTTCTACCTGTGGATACTTTGAAGACAGATGACTCCCAGCTCTTCACCCTCCAGTATACTGCAATGTGGCTGTGTGTCTACTCTCCAATGCAGATGATGGCATACTAAGGGTAGCAGGCACTAGCGTCACATCCACCAATATGCCTGGATGTGCCTTTGTCACTTTGCAGAAAGGTTCAGGATGTCTTTCATCAATGCTCCCTTTGATGGGTCCACCCTGTTTGGACCTAAAGTAGAAGAAATTCTGACAAGGAGTCAGGATGGTAAGACTCTCTCTCTCTGCATTAGTCATCCACTTCTTCATGCCCCAGATGTCGTACTCTAGGAATTAGCAGGCTGAGAAGAACATGTAATTCAGAAAGTCAAAGAGTCCTTACCAAGAAACTCATGGCAATAGACTCCCTTGTAGCAGAGGAAGAAGTAACAATAATGGATGTCACTCAAGAGGCAGAGGTGGACCACACAACCAGGGGTGCTCCATACCATTCTCCTGAAGAGTTGTCTGACTGCTGCACTCTGGAGGAAGTCGGGAGGCACTAATCTCTGCACCCAAAAGCCTTGCAAAACATAACCACAAATTCATGGGTGCTAAACATAATTTCCAGAAATTTACTTATTTTATTTATTTACATTTGATAACCAGGTAGTGTCTGACTGGGCCAGAAACCCATTTTTAGCAGAGACCTGGGGAGAAAAACTCCAAGGAAGATTAAATAATTATACATTTGTTCATAGGTTCATAGATTAGTATTAGGCTAACTGTCCTTATGGACCATTTTAAGCCTAGCTAATTAGCCTCTGTGAGGCTCAAACCCTGCACCTTGGGTCTGTAATGTAAACAACTTAACCATCATGCCACCCTCCTACTCTCCCACCCATGACAATTACAATAGGAGTTCAAATGCAAGTTCCTTAACATTGTGTCCAAAAGTATATAACAATGGGAGTATAATAAGCTTATACTATTCATAGAGACAAAAAAAAAAATATATATATATATATATATATATATATATATATATATATATATATATATATATCACAAACTGAAGCTAAAAAGGCTCAATTGCCAAGAAATATCGACAATGGGTGGTGGAGAGAAGGAAGTTAGACAGTAAGAGGTTAAATTAGTTAGCCTGGTGAAGAACACGAGCAAAGCCTATGTTTGGTGAAATATTTCTTTAGGGACTGTTTAAATGAATATGTATCATTAATGGACAGAATATGCTGAGGTAGAGAATTCCAGTGTTTGGCAATAATATGTGAGTATAAGGAGATGCCGTGAGAGTTTTGGGTATTGTTAACCTTCAACAATACTTTATCAGCAGACCTGAAAGACTTTAGGTTAGTGTAGGGTTGGACAAGGTCAGATAGAGCTGGGCAGTTGTCAGGTTTGTATAAGACTGTATAGGCGGTTAGTAGCTGAGTCAGAGTAAGCAGGCGAGTGAGCTCTAACCAGTTCAGCTGGAGAAGGGCAGTGCAATGGTGAGATCTTTGAGACTGGTTAGTGGCAAATTTGGCTATTTTGTTAAAGCAAGATTCAAGGCTATTCAGTTAAGATTTGCGAAAATTAGTAACTATTTGTGAACAGTAAAGTACGGAAGATAAGAGATGGGTTCTGGCTGTTGCCAGTCTGACATGGTTAATAAGATATGATTTAGCCCTATAGAGATAGCCTAGTTTGACATGAACCTTTTTAATTGTTAGTGCAAGGTGCTTGGCAAACTTAAGCCCACTATCAGTTGTGACACCAAGAAGTTTTGCATGTTCAACGGGTTCTATTT
Organism: Protopterus annectens; assembly: GCF_019279795.1. Classification (NCBI taxonomy): domain Eukaryota; kingdom Metazoa; phylum Chordata; order Ceratodontiformes; family Protopteridae; genus Protopterus; species Protopterus annectens. The sequence goes on along the minus strand of NC_056751.1, from coordinate 538,794,122 downwards.
TTGTGCCATTGGAGGGGAAATAGAGATAGGTGTTCTTTTTTTGTTGTTAATGTATTATAGAAAGCCATAAGTTTGGTTTTATTGGGGTTAAATATAAGTTGATGTACTGGTAAGTAGTTTTCAATATTGTGGAGGGCTGCCTGAGTCTTTTCTTGGAGTTCCTTGATAGAGGGGGCAGTGCAGATTAGGGAAGCATCATCAGCATATTATATGTTTGAGGCTGGATTTGCTGAGGAGTTTAGGTAACTGGTAAAAATTATGAATAAATGTGGGCCAAGGATAGATCTGTGTGAGACACCTACACATATAGGAAGCTGGGGGGAGAGTTTATTGTCCCATAAAGTGGCTTATTTCCTATCTGACAGGTAGCTATGGAACCAGCTAAGGGCTTCAGAGCTGCAGTGGTAGAAAGCCAGTTTATTGAGAATATTTTATGAGATACAGTGTCAAATGCTTTTGACATATCTAAGAAGGTAGCAGAGACTAGTTGGTTTTTGTTTTTGAATTAATTTATGGTATTAGTAAAGCTAATTAGTGCTGTACTGGTGTTATGACCAGGTTGAAAGTCATGTGTATTAGATAATAAATTATTTAACAGAAAGTTGTCTAAGATCTGTTTGTGTATACATTTTTCTAAGATTTTGGCAAGTGGTGACAAAATGGCTTTGGTTCTGTAGTTGGATACATCAGTAGAGGGACCGCCTTTATATAAGGGTATAACGTGAGGTATTTTCCAGAGTGGTGGTATGTACTGCTCAGAGATAGAACAGTTAATGAGAATAGATATAGGGTAAGCAATGGACGTAGCTGCTAGTTGTAGAAAGTCACCAGGTAGCTGGCCTGCAGCTAGTGTGCAAGGTTTCAGTTTAGAAGGGAGATTTTTAACATAATTTGTTTGGATAGGTTTGAGATAGAGGAGGGTAGAATTGTTGTTGGAGGTTTGAGGTATGGACAGAGACATATTAGGGGGTTTGTTTAGTAGAGAGGTTATTGAGTTAATAAAATGGGAGTTAAATTGAGTGGCTATGCAGTCATTTGGGTTGGTGAGATTTGGGGCCGGGGTGGTGGGTTTTTCTGGGTTGAGAAGGAGGTTGATTGTTTGCCAGAATCTTTTGGGATTGTTCTAGTATTTTAGCTAACTTGTTTGGGAGTAGTTTTTTTGTCTTGTTTAATTAGTTTTTTTGGTTTGATTTCAAAGTTGTTGTTAGGTAATGAGATTTTGTTTACTTCTATTATTCTGAATAAGATACCAGGCTCTGCCCCTTTGTTTTAGTAGAAGAATTCTGTATTTTGACAACTAGGGAAGCTGTTTGGATTTGGTATGAATTTTTCTAATTGGGGCTAGATTATTAAGTATTTGTAGGAAAGCACTATTGAAGTACTGTACTGCATGGTCCAATTGAAAAGTTTTTACAGGTGCCCAGGCATATTGTTGAAGAGTATTAAATAAGGTAGGAGAAAAGTGTTTTTTATTGCAAATGTAGAGAAATGAAGGTTATTCTATACCATTTTCCTTTCTCATGTCAAAAAGAAAACAATTCCAAATGTTCCACCCAGTTATTGGAGACTTGCAGCAGCAGAAGTTGCCAAGTTGCTAGAAGAATGAGTAATCCAGCTGATCCCTGAGGACCGGTCAGAATCCAGATTCATCTCATGGTTCTTTTAAGTAGCCAAGAAAACAAGGGACCTCAGACCCATTCTGGACCTGAGTCATTTGAATCAGCATATGATGCAGCAAAATTGCGGATGGTCACACTTCAGTCCATATTGCCTCTACCGAGGAAGGATCAGTCCATATTGCCTCTACCGAGGAAGGATCAGTCCATATTGCCTCTACCGAGGAAGGATCAGTCCATATTGCCTCTACTGAGGAAGGACATAGATCTCGAGGATGCATAATATCATGTGAAGATAGAGAAGTATTCAAGGAGATTTCTCCATTTCCAGCTTGAAGTCAGTCATTATCAGTTCAGAGCCCTGTTATTCGGTGTCACGACAGCCCCCAGGTGTTTACTAAAGTTATGGAAGTGGTGGCAGCAGTAGCAGCACATCTGCACCTACTAGGGATCCAGGTTCTCCTATACCTCAATGATCGGCTCCTCACCACTACAGCCAACAATCTCTTACCACACCATCAGGACCATCTGCTCAACTGATGCAGGATCTTGGTATCACAGCCACTATGAGCAAAAGCCTGCTTACTCCATCCAAGATAGAATTTATCAGATGCCACCTGAGCACAGGCTTACAGATTGCCCATCTTGCAGTCTCCAGGGTGCTTTCCCTCTATCTCACTAATGCAACTCGGGTTCTTCACCTTCCCTGTCCACCAGCGATGCTGATCCTTCACCTGCTGAACCTAACTGCATTGACAATTCTCAAGGCTCCACTTGCCAGATTTACATGAGAGTTCTTCAGTGGACTTTACTGGTATGATGGTCCAAAAGGTTTTATCCACTTCACAACAAAATGAAGCTTACTCAAATTTGTAGGTAACACATATCTTGGTGGATAATATCTCCTTCTATGTCAGATGGGCACCCATTCCTAACAGATCCCCCTGAGGCAGTAGTGATAACAGACATTTCTCTTTTAGAGTTGGGGGAACATTTCAAAGTGAAGATGGTCTGGAGCACTTGGTCACATATGGAGTCCAACCTTCAGATCAATGTTCTGGAAATGAGCGTGGTGTTTCTAACATTTCAGAGCTTTCAGGACATTCTCCCCACAGGTGTGAGCCAGGTGCAGACAGACAATATTTTGGTAGTCTGGTATAACAACAAACAGGAAACCCATTCTTACCTCTTATGCTGGAAAGCCTTGAGAGTCTGGCAATAAGTGATGTCTTCCACTGCTTTCTAATAGTAATGCATATCCTGAGATTGTCCAATGTTCTGGCGGACAAGTTGAAGAGATCTATATCTTGATGCCTCATGAGTGATCCCTCAATCCAGCAGTGACAGCCCTGATCTTCAGTCACTGGAGCCAACCTTGCTGTGACCTGTTTGCATCCCACCTAAACCACAAGTGCCGCAGTTACTTTACCCTGATCCCTCTGGAGGCACAGTCACCAAGGGATTCTCTAGTCCATGATTAGCCCCTGGATCTCCTTTATACTTTCTCCTGTTGCCTTTAATGAACAGGTTTATACAAAAAGCAAGAATGAGCAAGGCCAAGGTGATCCTCATTACCCCTTTTTGGCCTGTTACATGGCTTCACTTTCTGTGCTGGAGCAATATCTTGATCTATTAACACACCCATGCAGACTAACTCCTCCAGACCAAAATGTCTTGAAATGAACTGCTTAGTTCCTCCCATTTCTAACATTAGCCAGAAATGCCAGGCTTTCCTCATCAATTTTTTTCAGATCTTATCAATGTTACAAAAATATACCGGAGCAAATGGAAGAGGTTTTCCATTTGGATAGCTTCCAAGAGTCTAGATCCCTTTTCAACTCCTGTTCCCTCCGTCCTAAAATTCTGATCAGAACTTTTTCACAATAGGTCAGCTACTCAACTATCAGAAGTCAGTTGGCAGCCATCTCTAGCTTTCATATAGGCCAGAATAGCTCATCTGTAGCCTCCTTTGAGGATTTCTAAAGCTTTCCTGAATGGACCCTTTCTCTTTCAACCACCTATTACAGACACAGTCTCTCCTTGGGAGATTACCATCACATTACAAACATCTACTCATACATTGTTTGAGCCAACAGCACCAGTGGATTTAAAGCTCCTCTCTTGGAAAACATTTTTTTCTGGTAGCTGTCACTTCAACTAAGTAGATATCAAAGATGCCAGAGATATATGCACTATCCTACAAACTACCATATTTGTTTTTTATAAGGACAGGGTTTCACTAAGAAGTAATACTTCCTTCCTTCATAAGGTGACACCTAAGGTAAATCTAAATCAGTCAATAAATCTACCAGTCTTTTTTCCACAATTTTCAAAGAAAGGTGAATACATGTTTCATATGCTGGGCACTCATCATCAGCTTAGGTTTATCTTCATAGAACTAAACCATTCAGAATGTCAGATCAGCTATTCATGGCATTCTCTAAGCCTAACTTGGGCAAAACAGTGGCTAAGGTTACTCTGTCTAGATTGTATTTCATTCATGTATAATAAAAAGTGTTTGTTTCTACTATCTAAACCAAAAGCTCAATCCACAAGGCAGTAGCAACTTCTACAGCCTTTGCCAGTAGATTGCCTATTGATTATATTTGTGCAGCAGCTACTTGGTCAAGAGTTCATATGTTTGTATCCCATTATAGACTGGATGAACAGTCTAGATCTCGTTCATCCCTTGGCTCCACAATCCTCAGGAATGTCCATTCTTGATACCAGCTGGGCCTGTGTGCTTTAGTTTCTGTCCCATAGTTGGACTGGATGAAAACAGACAACATTGTATATGAAAGTTATGTACTTACCATAATGATAGATCCATGCTGTCTGATTTTCATTCAGCTTAGCATCCCTCCCACTTGCCTCTGTCAAATTGTCACAAGTAGGACTTACGATGACCAGTCAACTTTGACATTCCCTGTCTATGAGCAGTCATTACTGTCAATGTCTTATAGTCCTGACAATTTTTTTCTATCACGCATTATGGAACTGGTCCTGAATGAGGGTTATTTCACCAGTGTATAATTACAGTGAATTCCTTTTAGATACAATATTTTCAGGGGGCAGACTAGATCTGAAGCAGCAGGGTGGAGTACAGGGAATTATGAGTAGGGGAGGAGACACTGCCTTGGAGCAGAAGAGCTTCAGATTCGGTGCCGAGGTTTGATCCTGTTGGATCCAACAACCCATAGTTGAACTTGACGAAAATCAGGCAACATGGATCTGTCATTATGGTAAGTACAAAACTTTCATTTTTTGACTATGTGTTATGTGGTAGCATAGACTGCTCATCATTCCAACTGCTGTAGTAAAACTTAGGCTATAATGGTTGCTTCCAGCCTGGGAAACAACAATCGGACAGCTTCAAAAAGCTCTGCTCCTCTCCCTCACTGTCACTCTGACTGCTGATTGACTAATCCCAAGGACGGAAATCAGCTGTCAGAGTGAAGCTTTCTTCAGGACTTTCTTTCCGGCTCAAGAAGAAGCACCTCTTGGGCTTCATAGGAGCAGCAATTGGCTAAGAGCTTCATTTCTAGCAGGAAGTTCCTGATGGGGAATCCATCCACTCAGAAATTAGTGCCATTTTAAGAAAAGTAAAATTTAATCTAATTTTTTACTAAAATCAGTATTTCCCATTTAAGAAACCCAGTATTTTTTTACAGTGTCATACGTTTCCCATCAGGGACTGTTGTTTTTAGCTAGTAGTGTTTACAAATGTATTTGGGGCTAATTTTGTGAAGAATTATGTACTGTTTGTGTAAGCTTTGAATTTTGTGGCACAAAGTTTGTGAAGGAATGGATAGGATTTTATGAGTCAGTGTAATGCCAGTTTGTAACAACCTATCTTCCATATTGATTTCTGTGTGTGTGTGTGTGTGTGTGTGTGTGTGTGTGTGTGTGTGTGTGTGTGTGTGTGTGTGTGTGTGTGTGTGTGTGCACACTCATGTTTGAGTTGAACTGACAGGGGAATTCTGCTATATGTTTACTTTTTCTAAGTTAAGACTAGGGAAAGTGTTGTGAGTGTAAGTGTGCTGCTTGTGAAGACCCAGTGACAACTTACGTTCCAACCGACTTACTCCAGCTATTCTTATCGGTTTGGCTTTTTCTTCCCTAGTTCCAGCATGGATACTGACTCTGGTCTGTCTAGCTGTTCTCCAACAGAACCTAGAAAGATAAAAAATTACTTATAAAGGAGTCCTTGCCATTGTCGCACACTCACTCTATGTCTCAGCCAATAGCAGATGAACTCATGTTGGTCACTGTGTATTCCTCAGAACCCCTCTCTGGTTCCTTTGTTGTAGTCCATTTGGCTAGCAAGAACCAGAGATCATCCACGTCCTCAATGGCAGTTCTAGAGTCTGATATCGGTATGGCAGAAACACCATCTTTTGGTCTACTAACACTCTGGTAAATTCTTCTCATGATAACCAGGGCAAGAAAATTTTAAATGGGTAGATGTCCCTCCTTCGAGTTGGTCTTCATCTGCTGGAACTCCCATTAAGAAAAAACAAAAAATTAAACATTATTCTCATGAACTTATCACTGTTAAAAATATGAGTTCTTTGCCTTGGCTAGACAGATATTACAGGTGATAAATCCTGGTGTGCAGAAGCCTTTACATGTGGACATTCCTTGTAATGTTATGCCTAAGGAAACAGGGTCTGATTATTCTGACTTTTACAGATATATGGTATCTTCCCTTCATATTCTCAAGCCCATCTCTCTCATTGTGAGGAAGAGAACATTGCTAAATAGATATCCAATTTAAAATGGTATGTTACAAATGGATATACCTCACTCATTTCCCATCCATCCACTTCCAACCCTGGAGGATGTGTTGAATGCTGCCTGTACTTATTCTGATACCCATCCATCAGTCTCTAAAAAGCATATCAACTATATAAGGTACCTTAGGCTGATACATCTCTTTTCTCTCATCTTGGATCTGACCCAGCTGCCATTTCAGTTACGTCTAATGCTGGCAACAGGCTGATCTTTAATACAAACCCTTTTGGTGACAAAGAAGGTAAAATAAAGGTCATTATAGGTAAGAAAATGTTTTCTGCTTCCAATTTAACCTTCAGAACACTGAATTACTAGACATATATGTGGAAATGTATGCTTTATCATATGGACAGTCTGAAAGAATTAGCTTCCACTCTTCCAGCAGAAGAAAACTCTTATTTGTACCAGGCTTTTTCAACCCTTTCTCAAGTATCTAAACATTGTATGAAGAGTGTGTACAATTGTGCAGATACCATGTCTAGGTCAATTGCTATCTCTACATTGCTGAGCAAATATGCTTGGGTATGTAACCAAAAGTTTGCTGATAAAGTTAAATCTGAAATCTTGGATTCTGATTTAGATAAGGAAGTGTTATTTGGCTCTTCTGCTGCCCAGTTCATAAAAACAATATGGTAAAAGAGAAACTGATATTCAGGGAGTTTCCAAGATCTTTCACGTACCCCAATAAAATCTTATAGGCCTCCCTCTTACACAAAAAAAAGCCAAATAAACAAAACCAGTCTTTTTTCTGGCAAATGGAATGCAAAAAGAGATGGCTGGAGGGTAACAATGCCCAAAACAGGGGTCTTTACAGAAAAAGGCACAAACCAACAGTAAAGAGTGACTAAGCCATTATTCTTTACCCTCTTCTCTCTCTCCTGGTCATTATCTTTACAAATCTCTAATTCTCTAAGACTGGCCCTCAACATTACACAATTGGCAAAAGATTGTTTTGGTCTCCTGGGTGCTAAGAGTGGTGCAGGTGGGTTACTGATAGGGTGATAGTTTCAAGATCTATTTTAAGCCTAGCCAAGCTTAACTCAAATTTACCAAAATATTGCTGGCATGTGTCAATACCCCAAGAAATTTTACTATTGTGACATAGGCTTGTACCCATTAAGCCTTCACAGGCTGCCCCTGTCCATTAAAGAGATAGGGGCCAAAACAGGGCTAAATTTATGATTCCATCCATTGGTCCAAGTTACATTTGAATACAGTTAGGGATACTCTTTATAACACAGATGTGAAGTCCGTTCCAGAGAAGGGGTAATCTTTGAGACACATACCTGTCCTTCTAGCATGTCTTATTTATTTCACAGATGAGGCTTAACTCCTTAGGTCAGGTATTTCTGATGCTATTTGTTTTGCAGATCTGCAACAGATCCATTGGTGTGGGATCAGAAGCTGCCTTGTAGACTAGGCCTAGATTGTTGCTCAGTAATTTGTAGGAGAGTGAGTACAGGAGTAGGGCTTTGAGACAGTCTGCAGGATTTGTTGTTTACTCTCTGTATTCATTTTGTGAGGAACCCATGTGGGCTGTCAAGATGTTGAATGTGCCTGGTCAGGTACATGCTGAAGGATGTGTTGTATTCGATGACTGGTCTGATAAGACCCGAGTACACTAGAATAATGAACTCCTTGGACTTGGATGCAATGCCCTTACTTATAAGCTATGCAGCATAAAATGAGTTTCTCACCAGAGTAGACATGTGGTGTTCAAAGAAAAAGGCCAGGTTACTGTCAACATGCATTCCCAGATTCCTGACCCCTACATCTACTTTCAGGGTATATTATCAACATTGTAATTGCCAGGGGTGGCTGTCTTTTTAAAGGGTACTACTATGCCACATTGAGTTTTAGTCCATGTCTCTGGCAGCAGTTATCTTTGTGTGTCAGACCCCGTTGAAGGGTATCTGTGTCTTTTGGAGATTCAGTGACCATGCCTAGTTATAATTGTCTGCAAACGTGGTCAATCAGAGGCCCTTGACATTTACTTTTACTTCAGAGAAGTAGTTGCCAAAAAGGAGAGGCCACAGCACTAATCCCTGTGTGACTCAGCTAGTGACTGACTTGTTTGCAGAGGTGGATTCCCTTGTTGTAACTTCTTTTTTCCTATCAGTGAGCCAGCTGGTTACCCATTGGGTGACACAAGAGTTTATACCTAACTTTTGTAAGTTTACCTACAATGCCCAAATGAGGTATTGTGTTGAATGTTTTGCCCAGATCAGGTTAAGTTAGGCAGTGTGCACTGTTTTGCCCTCATCCATAACTTTAGTGACATTCTCAAAGAAGTCCATCAGGTTAAGTAGACATGGCCTGCTTTTGACAAAACTGAACTGAGCAGGGTCCAGTATATGTAGGCTTCCTATGTCATTGCTTATCCGATCCATGATAATTCTTTCTATGGCCTTGCATTAGAGACTACGTAGACTTATGGGTCTGTAGTTCTCTGGGTCTGTGGAAGGCCCCTCTTGTGTAGAGAGAGATAGCCTTTGCAGTCTTCCATTCAATAGACATGAAGCCTGCCTGGAAGCTATGTTTAAACAGAGATTCTAGTGGGCCTGGCAGGTCATGTTTCATGCTATTCAAGAAGCATCCTGGGATATTATCAGAACCCATTGAAGCAGTGCTTGGACAGCACAGAGAGGACCTGCGCCCTAGGGATAGTTGGAGGAGAAATGGTGCAGGTTATTTCTGGGGGGGGGGTGAAGGGGTGATAGAGGGGTAAAACTGGAGCTAAACTTATCAACCAACAGATTTGCTATATCCTCTGGCTCCATATAGGTGGTTCCATTCACCATTAGTTCAGAATGTTGGGTGTTGCTTTTAAGGTTGCTGACATAATTAAAGAAGGCTGTTTTTATCTCATATTTGTTTTGGTAGATTTGATTATTCCTGACTTACTTGTTCAGATTGATGATGGAGTTTTACCTTGCTTGGTAATGCACTTCCTGTTTTTGGACATGATTTTCTTTCTTTTCTTATTCATCCTATTTTTACTGTGATTTTACCAGGGTGGCCTGTTTTTTGGAGGTTGCCCTGTGTTTACTTTGGGTAGGTGCAGCTATTCCTGTGCAGCTATTTACATGATTGTACAAGGTTTCTGTGAGCAACTCCAAGTAGGCAGCTGTCTTCTCAGTGTATGGGGTGGTCTTGGAATTTTGCTTGACTGTCACTTAGTTGAAGGTAGCTAGCCTCGGAATAGTTTTTAAATATTCCATGGTTGGTTGGGGTCCACATCTTAATATTTATTTCAAAGGAGCAGCTTTGTGTTATGACCTAACTGTGAGGACTTTACAGTAAGGAGAGTGCATCTTTCCCCCATATTTCTGAGAACCAGATCAAGGATATTTGCACCTCTGTTTAGACACCTAGCATTGGATACAAAACCTTCTTTTAGGGGAATACCTTCCCACCCTGTAAAACAATTTTTTTTCCCTCAGTATCTTCAGTCTTTACACACCCAATGAGTCATAGAACCAGAGCCTTTAAGTCAAAGGAGAGAATGTTTCTACTCCAGAATGTTTCTGGTACCAAAGAAAGAGGCTTTTTGGAGATCAGCAGTAGATCATTCATTTCCAAGTCTTTATGTGAAAGTTCCAAAGTTCAACAAGTTGGACTTACAGAACCTGCTACCCCTCATTCCTCCCATGAGAACTTCATAACTCTAGACCTAAAAGATGCTTACTGTCACATTCCCATAGCCATCGCTTCAGGAAATTTCTAAGACTCTGTGTTTCTGGGTCACATTATCAGTCCTCTGTAGTACCCTTTGATTTATCTTCCGCTCCAAGGGTACTCACAAAATGGCTAGCTCCAGTCATAGTTTATTGCAGATTGAATGGCATTCACATATTTCCTTGTTTAGAAAACTTGTTTATCTTTGCAGTATTTTTATCCAGATGTCAAGAGTCATTAGTATGAGTTATGTCTCTTTTGACCAATCTAGGCTTCCATATAAATATTACAAAATCCTTCTTTACTCTTTCTCACAGGATTGCATTGCTGGAATGCGTTATAGATTCTCAAATCACTCTCAGGCTTTTGCAAAAGAATTTCTCAGGATCCTAGGTTCATAGCTTCTTCACAGACTCAATCTACTCAGAGAAGATGGGTAGTGTGATAAACTGCAAAATCAATCAATTTCATCTAACTGCCTGGATGATTTAATTTTAGTATTGGTTAGGCAGTTATTTAATAGTTTCATAGTTTCATAGTTTAGTACTAGACTATTTGCCCTGGGGCATTTGCAAGCCTAGCCCTAGAGATGTGGCTTTCACCACCCCATGTAGTGGTACTAAGGTGTATAAATTTGGAATACTGTGCCTTTGTCTAGTAGTGACACATTGAAGACCCCCTTACTTATTAGTTTACTGTGCCTCTGTTAAGTAGCGACACAGGGGTGACCCCCGGGGTAAACTTACGATCTCCCATCCACTCGTCAAGATTTCTCTTGAAGAGAGTCAGTGAGGGGCTCTGCCTAACATGGACTGGGATTTTGTCCCAGAGTATGGGAAGCCTCTGAGTTATGAATCTGTCCCTCCAGCATGTTCTATTCATGTTTGTACTGAGGTTTAAATCTTTGGCTCTCGTGGTTCTTATGGATTTTGATTTTTTGAGGTGGAGCATGTCCATCAATTCCTGGTTGGACATGGCCTTGTACATCAGGCACAGATCACCTCTGAGTAGGCGGTATGCTACTGAATAGAGCTGGAGTTTCTTTAGCCTGGCAGCATATGACATATGTTGGAGACCCTTGATCCTCTTGGTGAGGTACTTCTGGGGTCTCTCCAGCTGTTGTAAGTGCCGGGTGAGGTACATACCAAATGGGGCATTGTACTCAATCATGGGCCTGATAAGGGAGGAGTACAGGGGCATGATAACCTCCTTTGATCTGGATATGAACCCCTTCATGATAAGGTGGGCAAGGTAGAAAGTCTTTCTAACCACTTTGGCAACGTGGGTGTCAAATGAGAGGTCACTATCAACTTGGGTCCCCAGGTCTCTGATTACTTTTTCGGTACTCAGTGGGTTACTGTCTATGTGATAATTTGTGGGTATTTTGTTTTTCCCAAAGGGGATGACTATACATTTCTTGGCATTCAGTTTAAGGCCGTGATTCTGGCAACAGTTGTCCATTTTGGTGAGGCCTTTCTGTAGGATGTATATGTCAGCTGGTGTATCGACTATGGTGCCTAGTTTGCAGTCATCTGCGAACTTTGTCAGCCACAACCCTCCCATGTTTGCTTTCACATCTGAGAAGTAAATGCCGAACAAGAGGGGTCCCAGGACAGAGCCCTGTGGGACACCACTTGTGGCTGGCTTTGAGTCTGACATGGCTCCCGCAATCTTGACTTTATGGGTTCTGTTTTTTAGCCAGTTTGCAACCCATCTTGTGACATATGGATTTACATTTAAGCTGTTTAGCTTATCTATGATCCCCGAGTGGGGTATTGTGTCGAAGGCTTTAGCCAAGTCCAGGTAGGCTGTATGGACTGCCTTGCCCTCATCAATGGCTCTAGTGACTGTTTCGAAAAAGTCAACCAGGTTCAAAAGGCAGGATCTGCCCTTTGCAAAGCTGAACTAGGTGGGATCAAGTGTCTGTAGGTCCCCAATGTCGCTGTTTATGAGTTCCATAATAATTCTTTCCATAGCTTTGCAAACCAGGCTGGTCAAGCTTATGGGGCGGTAGTTTCCAGGATCTGTAGTGGAGCCTCCCTTGTGGAGTGGGACCACTGTTGCTGTACGCCAGTGTTCAGGTACATATCCTGTAGTAAGGCTAAGATTAAATAACATTTTTATATGCGGGTTTAGCTCCTCTTGGAGTTCACGTATCACGCAGCCGGGGATACCATCAGGTCCCATAGATGCTGTATTTTTTGCTTTGTTGAGGGCGGTTCTCACCTGGACATCAGAGATGACAGGGAGGTTACATTCAGCTGGGATGAGTATTTCTTCTTTTGGAGGTGAGGGAGGGGAGAAATTTGCACTGAACCTGTCTGCCAGAATGTTGGCAATATCCGTGGGTTTGGTAAATGTTTTGTCATTGTGTACTAACTCTGAGCATATCTGAGTGTTTCCGCCCAGGTTTCTAACATAACTGAAGAATGCCTTGTGGTTATCTTTAGTGTCCTTGGTGATTTTTCTCTCAAAGTTGGCCTTGGATATTTTTATGAGAGAACGTAGCTTTCTACTAGTGCTGATCAGAGATGCCTTCCCTTTATGGGATTTTGCTCTGTCTTGCAGTAGCTTCCTTCTTTTGTTATACAATTTGTTTATGGCTGGGGTCCACCAGACAGGACTCTTTCCTTTGGTGGAGAGGGTCTTGGTTTTATTTGGGATTGCACGATCCATGCATTCTTGGAGATGTCCGTAGAAAGCATTTGTGTAGGATTCAACATTGTGGGATGTGGTTTCCATTGGCCCTGTGGGCTTAAATGATACCATCTCAGTCTTGAGAAGTGTAAAATCGTTTTTTGAGAAGTTTCTCACTGCAGTCTTTTGTGCTGGTGGTGGAGGTGGTAAATGTATATCCAGGGTGATTAGTTTGTGGTCAGATCTCACCAGTGAGGGCAATACTTCTGGTGTGGAGCATTTTGTCCCCATGTTTGTGATGATCAGGCCTAGTATATTATTCCCCCTTGTGGGAGAGGTGACTAGCTGTTCCATTGCATTGGAGTTTATGAATTCCAGGAACCTTTGGGCTACGGTGTTAGGGCTAGAATAGTGCACCCAGTCTATGTTAGGGTAGTTGAAGTCTCCCAATATGATGGTATTTGGTGAGACATTCATATCTTCCAATGTCTTCAGGAAGGCTGAGTGGGGTTCTTGTGATTGGGAGGGTGGTCTGTAACATGCAACCAGTTGTATAGCAGTTTTGCCTATGGTTAGCTGCACCTGGATGGTCTCCGATGCTTCATGAGTTGCCACTAACATAGAGGTGTGGGCATCCTTGATGAATATGGACACTCCCCCTCCCTTTGTGGTTCGGCCTGGGTTTTGGGGCCGAAAAGCATGATACGAGGTAAAGCCTGGTAGCGCTGGGGTGCTCTCAGGAGCCTTGAACCAGGTCTCGGTTACAGCGCAGACATCGATGTTCTCCATACTGAGGAGTGCTTCGAGAGCCTGCATCTTGAGATTTAGACTTCTGGCATTGAGCAGCATTACCCTTAATTTTTTTCCATTTTTGTTTTCTAAGGAGGTGGGTTCGTCTTTTGAGCCTTGCCTAAAAAAGGCACTATGGGGGTGGCAAGAGCCTTAGCCAATATCCGGAAGCCCAGTGGTGACAGGTGCAAACCTTCCCTTGGGAAGCAGCGTGGCTTGTCCAGCATGTCATCCCAAGCAGACAGACATTGGATCCCCCTAGAATGACACCAGTAATTGAGCCAATTATTAAAGCTGATCATCTTGTCTTTGTATTGTGTCATCATTCTTGGTGAGGGCAGGATGCTGCTCAGGGTCAGGGTCATACCAGCCTGGGCTACATAATCAGAGAGCTCCTCTATGTCTCTTTTCATGTAGTCCAAGGAGGTATGTCTCAGGTCGTTCACACCGGCATGGGCAATGACGGAGTCATATTTGTACGTGCTTTTGAGTGACCTGAGTCCGTGTGTTATATGTCGGATCCTAGCCCCCGAAAGGCAGCTTACCGTTACCCTCTCCTTGCTCAGCCTGGTAAGTGGGACGTCAGTTTGTCTGACTATAGAGTCACCTATCACTAGTGTATCAGGCATAGTGTTTGGCCTTAAGGGCTGTGATTTATTGACACACCGATTTATTGAAGTATGTGTTGCATGTGTTATGTTTTGAGGTGGTGGATTTTTGGGTGTCTGCTTTGGGATCTTCTGTTGTTTTGGTAAGTTTTTTAATAGAGCCTCCGAGTATGTTTTTGTGTTATTATGTGCTTGATTTGCAGTTGGGGTAGGTCTATGTTTGACTGGGTTTGTTGTGTGTGTGGTTACCTTCTCCTCCTGTCTGGTCTTGCCAGTCCTGAGTTGAGAGAGTTCAGCCTCCAGTTTGGCTATATAGTTGCATCTCTCACATGTATTTGTGTTTGTTGGGAGGAGGAGAGGGTTGTCTGTGGACATGAGACAATTATAGCATTGTCTCAAGATTCCCAGATTAACCAGCTGAGCAGGAGAAGATGCTAGCAATCTACCACTCGACGTGCTAGAATATTTTAAGAGAGTGCTGTGCCTTTAAGGGAAGTGGTTGGGGTGGTAGGTGGATGTAGTGCTAGTTGAGTTTGAGAGTGCTTGCTTAGAAGAGAAGCTTTGAGAACAAATGCTATGCTTATAATATAACGAGTAGACTGGCAGCAGGTACTAAAGGAGGCAAAAAATCCTGGTAGAAGAAAATCCTATATTGGTAAGTGGAAGCAATCGCCTAGTTGATGCCTAACCAACAGCAGGACCTAGCAGGGATTTTGTACCACTATGCTCCTATATTAATTTGAGTGAGTTATTCCATAGTTAGTTGGGGTCCAAGTCTTAATATTTATTTCAAAGGAGCAGCTTTGTGGTATGACCTAACTGTGAGGCCTCATTTATTCCTCTATAAAGGTTTATCTTCTGCCCATTCAGCATGCCTGCCCCTGGATCCTCCCTTTTCTTCTCTGTTTGTTGTGAAAGTTTTACACTTCAGGCTTCTTTGTAAACAGGTTGTTCATCATTGGGATTTCAGCTATGTGCTGGAGGAATTCACTGTCACCTTTTATACCTGTCCATCAAAATGATTTAAGATTCTTGACTGGGAAAACTGTACTTATCATTGCTCTTACATTTGCAAGAAGAGTATCTGAGTTGCAAGCTCGGGGGGGGGGGGTGAACCCCAATATGGTCTCTTCAAAAATAAACTCCACATTCATGTCCAATGTGATTTCAAAGTTGAAATCACGCCATAATCTTTGATGTCCAGGCCCTCAATTCCCAGTTTTCTCCCAGAACCTAATAAAACGGGGATAAAGGATTCTGCATAATCTGAACATGCATTGGTGGCTCAGGTTCTGTCATGACAGAATGAAGCCCTTTAGAGAAGATGACTAGCTATTTATTTCTAATCAAGGCATAAAAAGGACACCTTGTGTCTAAACAGGCAGTTTCCAAGTGGTTGTTCTCAGCTATTCTTTTTTGTTATTCCCATTATGGCAAATCCATTCCAGGCAGTATCAAGGCACATTCTACTAGATCCTTGTTTTCTTCAATGGCATGCTAAAAAGGGGTAGGCTCTAGAAACATTCTAAATGCAGCTACATGGTCCTCTGTACATATTTTTACAAAGCATTACAAAATGGATTCCTTTTCTAGGTCCAAGTCAAGCTTTGCTAGGCCCACCCTTCAGGGGTTCTTGTATCCATATCTTTCCTCTTCCCAGATTGAATAGGCTTTGGTAATCAAGACATATAGCCTAAGGGCTACTGCAACAATGGGGATGATAAACATAGTACAGTTGTATAAGTTGTACTTACTCATAACAGTAGATGTCCTTACATTCACCACTTCAGTATTCCTTACAAATGGGATTCCCTGCCACAAAGCCCTCCGTCTGGCCACTTTACAAAAGATTTCCATTGCTTTAAGGTATGCAGAATGTCACCTGCTTACTCCTTGCGTAAGGGAGGGAATAAAGGTGACATTCAGGCGTACCATCCTCAGAAAGTTTTTGTCTCCAGTCCGAATGCTGTTTTAACCGCCGGTCTGTTGAATACATCCGTTTTTCTGTTTGTTGGCTTTTCTGTGCTTGCTCCTGTTGCTGGAGCCCCCACAGTTACAGATAAGTACCCAGTTGGGTTTTTGGTTACTTTTTCTGTTTTGTTTAGTGCTGTTTGGAGTTAATGTCATCCAGGAAGGGTAAATGCCAGTGTGGGGGACTGATTCCCCATAAAGACCGTCATGATAAGTGTCTTGTTTGCCATGGTGCTGCCCAAAACCATATGTCTTGTTCAATTTGTCAGACGTTTGTCCCTAAAACTCTTTGTAGTAGGCTTTCTTCCCTTTCCTTATACCTTGAGAACCAATAACTTAAGCTTCTTGCTGCAGGTACTATGGATGGAACTTCCTGCTCCGAGGGTCAGCCATATGGGAAGAAGAAGATGCATAAGTTAAGGCCGGAATCTTCTGCTGTCCAGCCTCTGCTGGGTGTTTCTCGTGAGGTTATTATGCACCGGAGGCCCACCTGGTTGTTTTGCCAGATTCTTCTACCATGTCTGGGTTGGAGGCTGGTGAGAATTTGGCAGGCAGCATGTCCAATGAGACTTTGCAGGTGTCCATTTTGGCATTCAGAGGGAACCACGGTTGACTGTTTCCGAGGGGTCTAATGGGGTTCTGCAGTTTCTCTTTTGGGAAGAGGGTCCTACTGCAATTGGGGAATTCTGTCCTGAGTCTGGGGCTTCTCAGGTTTCCAGGATGGATGTTCCCTTGAAGAAGAAACAGAAAACTAACCATGTTTCTTCTGCTCCTAGGATCCACAAACTGAGTGGTAGGCCTTTACTCAGGGGTTATTTAATGCTTTACTGTCGTTGCGGCCTCTTCAAGGGGTTTCAGTTCCTGCTCCTCCTTGGTCTGCCTCTTCCCTTAAAAGGCTCAGAGACTTCCACTCTTCTGAGGTAGATTCTGATGATGACTCCCTTGTTTATTCTGCCAAGATTCCTTCTCCTTTAGAGTACGGGTCTGACGAGGAGGATTCTCATACTCTTGATAATCCCTCTGAGGAAATTACCTTTGGGGATACGATCTCTAGTATGATGGACTTTTTTAAGTGGGATTGTGCCCAGGTTTTGGATATCCATAAGAGCTACTATAACTTACTGCAAATGGAATCTCCTAAACCTGTGGCCATTCCTCCTGTCTTGCCTGCTTTATTGCATGTTTTTTCCACTGTCTCTAAAGTGCCGGATTCTTTGCCCCCTGCACCCAGGAAGTCTGATGGCTTTTAAAGGGTACCTGAGAATTGTTACTTTTTGTTTAAATGTTTTGCTGCTGACCCCTCTATGGTGTCTGTAGCCTCTGATGGCCATTTCAGTTGCTTCCTTCATCCAAGTTACTGCTTTCTGACAAGGACAGTAGGACCATGGATAGGCTGGGTAAAAAGATTTATACTTCCTCTACCTTGGCTTTTAGGGCTATTAATTATTAGACCCATATTTCTAGGTATGTCTTGGCTCTTCTTTCTCAGGCCTCTCAGGTTCTTTCTGATCTTCTGGACTCTGAGGGTAAATCTTCGTCTTTTTCCTTGCTTGGGTCTTCCTGTCAGGTTGTTCATCATTATATCAAGTGTAGTTATGATGTTGTAGATGCCTCTTCCAGGGGTGCTTCCTGTGGCTCAGTTCTGAAGAGATATTCCTGGCTTCGGCTTCAAACTTTGCCTGATGATATTAAGGCTAATTGCTGGATGCTCCTCTGGATAATACTCTTTTGTTTGGGAAAGTGGCTGCTGGTTTATTTAAGTCTCTACAGGACAAGGGGAAGGCTTTACAGGAGCTTAAACAGGTCTTTGTTTTTCCTGTGCCTAAGTTTCAATGTAACTACCCTTCTAAGCCGGCCTTTGTTCTTAGGCAGTCTCGCCCTCTTTTTAAAGATAAAAAGGGTGATAAATGGACTACTCCTGCTAAAGCCACTCAGACTGCCGGGATTCTTAAGCCTTCCTTTCCTGACAAACCAGGTGCTGTCTGATTATCCCACCCCATTCCCAGCCACATTCCTCTGTCTCTTTGCCTTTCCCTTTCTCTTCCTCTTTGGCTTCAGACCACCCAGGATTCTTGGGTTTTGTCAATAATTTGTCAAAGGGTACTTCATGATCTGGATTTCCCATCCTCCTTTTATGGGCATTCCTCAGCCTCCTCGGGAACAGCTTCCTTTTTTCCCAGAGATTCTTCAGGACCTCTTGTTTCAGGGTGCCATTCAAAAAGTGCCTGTGTCCCAAAGGGGGAAAGTTTTATTCCAGAATGTTTCTAGTGGCCAGAAAAGAGGGTACTTGGAGGCCTATTCTAGACCTCTGTCATATGGTCACCTTTCTGAAGGTGCCTTCCTTTTGGATGTTGTCCCTTCAGTCTCTTTTTCCTCTCTTGCTCCCTCAGGTCTTTCTGGTGTCTTTGGACCTCAAGGATGCTTATCTCCATATTTTGATCCATCCTCTTTTCAGGAGATTTTTGAATTTCTCTGTTGCTTCCTGGCATTTTCAGTTATGTGCTTTGCCCTTTGGCCTTTCTACTGCCCCAAGGGTGTTCACCAAATGCCTCACTCCTGTGATTGCCTTTTGCAGGCTTCAAGGGATCCAAATCTTTCCTTATTCCTTATAAAACACAGACACAACTAATTTCAAACCCATAGCTATACTCTCTCCTCTCTCTAAAATACTAGAAAAAAACTATCCACTCACAACTCATGCCATACCTAACCCTACACAAACTCTTCTCCCCTACTCAACATGGCTTTCGCCCCAGCCACAGTCCCACGACCATCATGCTATCCTTTCTTGAAACTGTCAACCTAGCACGTGACAATGGCAAATATGTATCATCACTGTTTCTAGATCTCTCAAAGGCATTTGACACCATCTCCCACTCCTTACTCCTGTCCCAGCTGTCATACTTACATCTCTCTTCCTCTACCTTAGCCTGGTTCTCCAGCTACCTATCCAAGTGCCAACAAGCTGTCCAATGGAAAGAGTCAACCTCTCCTTTCTTACCAACACTCACAGGAGTTCCCCAGGGATCTGTATTGGGCCCACTCCTCTTTAACATATTCATCAACAACTTCCACCACTCCATCCCCGAATCTGCACAGCCTCATGCCCCTCTGAACTGCTACTAAAAACCCAACTAGCCTTCTCCAGAAAAGAATCCTGGATGCAATCCAATCACCTAGCCCTAAACGCTAACAAAACAAAGCTAATGATTTTTACTCCCACCAAAAACTTCAGTTTCAACAGAAACTTATTCTCCATCAAAAGCCAGAATAATACCCCCCTAGAAATTGTTCCCATTACCAAGCTACTAGGCATTACCATTGACGATAACCTAAAATTTGACTCCCACATTTACTCTGGAATTAAGAAAACCCATCAAAAAATTTGTCTCCTCTACAGACACAATCGTTACATCAGCCCCTCCACCTGACAAACTCTCGCATCTAGCTTCCTTCTCCTCTCTCTCATGTATGGCGCTCCCCTATTCTCCAACCTAAAACTTGGCCTATGTTCCAAACTCGAATCCTGCTACCACAAAATTTGCAAATTTGCAACCACTTCTAAAAACTTGTCCCATCACTGCCATTCCCTACACACCCTCAAATGGCTAGAACTCCCCAACTACCTAAAATACCTACAACTTGCCAATGCCCCCAAACTCAACTTCAAACCTGCAGAATGCCTTCTCTTGCCACATCCCTAATACCCTACACACCCAGCCACTCCCTCAGATCCAAAACCTCCTACAAGTGCACAAACCCACACATCCCCTGGCCAATTACTACTAGCCTACACCATAGCTAAACTATGTAACTCTCTTCCCCCTCCACTATGTAGTATACTAAACCACAACAACTTCAAATCCATCCTGTTCTCTCATCTGTCCTCCAAATGGGAATGCCCTTCTCATGATCCTACCTAAACACCCCCCACTCTTAAATCCTTTACCCCTCTTTATAAGGATACAGGATCAGTACACTATCCTACAGTACAACATCCAATTTCCTATTGTATTCAATTTATTCTATTTTCATTTGTATTCTGTATGCTATAAGGCTATTCAATTGTATTATATATGCATTAAGACTACTGAAATGGTTCTAAATGAACTTTCTAAATCAATAAGTAACCTCCCTACTATCTTTACTAGAAATGTTTAAATATTTCAAACTGATCATTGACAAAGAAATTCCTGTCTAATATGTACTATCTTTGCTAGAGTTGCTCAAATTTTTGAAAATTGATTTTCATATGATATTTTCCTATCTAATATGTAACTTTATATTCTTCTGTAATGAATGCTATGCATGAAAGCCTCTGGCTTATTATATATTTCGAATACTGTATATTTTCAAAAATATGTAACCTGTATTTGCCATGATTGTAACTGCTTGGGTCTATATTAAATCAATTAGAAAAGCCCCCCCCCCCACGGCCCCCACTCCCCCCTACTTAAATATACCAACTCCGAGATTGCACTACAGTGACGAAAATGGCAAATTATTGACGCGGCCAAGCAATTTCTTTCCCAGGGAAAGAATTCGCTTATATGCCGCTTCGTCATTTTGCCTTTTCGTCTTTTCAAGTTGAACCAAGAAGCATTTGAAAGAATGCGTCTTCGGTCATTTAATAGGAACCCATCTGCTTGTGGAGCTTTTCTACCTGGGCCTCAACTGAAAATGGGTTGCACTGACCCGGTGAACTCTCCTGGTCAACAAATTCAAATAAATAAATAAAATAATTATTTGGACGACCTGCTGATTCAGGCATCTTCTCCAGAGGTCCTTTTGGAAAATCTTCATTTTACCATTTCTCTTCTTCGGAGCCTGGGATTCACAATAAACTTCAACAAGTTCCCTGTCTCTTTCTCAAGATCATGTTTTTCTGGGTTGCATGTTTCAAATGGTGCCAATGCTGGCATCCCTGCCTCCTCCAAAGGCATTAACTCTCATTTCTTTCTTTCAGTCTCTTTTTCCCCCTGGCTCCATTTCAGTCAGGGAATTTCTGAGGGCTCTAGGGTTCATAGCTTCCACCATTCTGATGCTTCCTCTGGTCAGGCTCTACATGAGGAAGTTCCAGTGGTTTCTGAAGTTGGTGTGGCTTCAGCATGCGCATCCTCTAGACTTTCCTGTTCCTCTTCTCCCATGTCTCAAGGTCGAACTTCTGTGGTGGATTCAGCAGTTATCTCTGAATCCAGGCCTCCCATTTCAGCCTCCACTTCCCTCTTAGGCTCTGTTCACAGACACTTCAGCTGTGGGCTGGGGAGCAACATTTGGCTTCCTGAAGGTTCAGAGAGGGTAGACGCCTCGTCAGCAGAAGGCGCACATCATCATCAAAGAGATGAGGGCTCTTCTGCTGGCTCTTCAGGCCTTTCATCCTCTCTTCTCTGCAGGGCCTCTCAAAGTATTCATGGACAATACCACAGTCAGGAGGTTATGAGATCCTACCGTCTTTGCCAGCTTGCACTTCTGGTATGGGATCTGGCTATCCAGTATCATGTGACTCTTCAGGCAGTTTACATTCCTTCAGATTGGAATGTTGTGGCAGACAATTTGAGCAGGTCCTTCACTCAATCCCATGAATGGATGCTTCACAGGGATGTGTTTCTGGACATTGTTCACCAGTGGGGTACTCCTCAAGTAGATCTCTTTGCCTCCACTTTGAACAAACAACTTCCTCTGTTTTGTGCCAGAGTCCCAGGTCCTCTGGTTTGGAAGGTGGATGCCCTCTTATTTTCTTGGAAGGGGCTGTTTCTTTATGCATTCCCTCCCCTTCATCTCATTCTGAGAGTCCTGTTCAAGATTCAGCAGGATGCTCTCATAATCTTGGTGACTCCCTTTTGGCCATGACAGCACTGGTTCCCTCTAATTCTGCATCTCTCCAGGGGCAATCATCACAAGTTACCTCACAGGGTGGATCTCCTCACACAAGACAAGGGGTCTCTAATCCATCCCCACCTGTCCACGCTTCAACTGACACTGTGGGTGATAGGGTTTTGATTCCTCATAGACACCTTGAGGACATGGTGCAGGTCCTGCAGGAGGCCAGGAAACCTACTACTAGGAAATCCTACTTGTCTAAATGGAAGAGGTTTTCTATTTGGTGTCTTTCTCGTGACCTGGACCCACTTTCTGTGGATGTTCCTTTGGTTCTTACTATTTGTGTGAGTTGCTCAATGCTGGTTTGGCCTATTCTTCTGTTAAGGCCCACTTATCAGCTTTTTCTTCTTGTCTGCCTTTAACTCCCCCATTAGCTTCTAGATTTGAGGCTAAGCAGGTTCTTAAAGGTGTCCTTATTATTAGACCTCCCAGGAAGCCTGTTCCTCCTCCCTGGGATCTTAATTTTGTTCTAGAAAAATTGACTCAGGCTCCTTTTGAGCCTGCTGTTTCTGTTTCCTTGCAACATTGTTCTTGGAAGACAGTTCTTTTGTTAGCTCTTACTTCTGCCAGACAGGTGCCTGAGTTGCAAGCCCTTATGGTTGTCCACCTTTTTTGATATTTCATGAGGACAGGGTGTCCTTGCATACTTATTCTTCTTTTATGCCCAAGGTGGTTAATGAGTTGTCACTTAATCAGTCTATTAATTTGCCCACCTTTTTCCCTCTCCACAATCTGACGGCAAGAGGGTGCTACATACTTTAGATGTGCATAGACAGCTCAGATTTTATTTGAATAAAACTAAAGCTATCAGGAACTCTGACCAGTTATTTGTTTCCTTTCATCTTAGGTCTTTACATTTGGCTGTTTCCAAGCAAACTATTTCTACTTGGATTTCAAATGCTATTTCCTTTTATTACACTTTTCATGGTGAGAGCCTTCCTTCTTCTGTTAAGGCTTATTCCACTAGAACTGTGGCTTCTTCTGGTGCTTTATTCAGGGGCTTAGATGCTAATTCTATTCTTGAAGCTGTTACATGGAATTCTGTGCATGCCTTTACCAAACATTACCAGTTGGATGGTATTGCCAGAGCCAGAGCTGGTTTTGCTGATGCCATTTTTCACAGCTTCTTGGAGGCTCTGCTGCTTCCTCCTTCCAGGTTTCTTCTTGAGCTTTTGCACATAGTAAGGAATACTGCAGCAGTGAATGCAAGGACATAGTACAGTTGTGTAAAATCCTACCATAACGGTAGATGTCCTTGCATTCACTCCCTCCCTCCACCCCCCTGGTCTTTTTCCCTTCCTGGCTGTGCAGGTTTTCCTTGGACTGCTGTTCCCACTGGGGCAATCTGTTCTGAGGATGGTACGCCTGAAAGTCACCTTTATGCCCTACCTTACAAAAGGAGTAAGCAAGTGGCATTCTGCGTACCTTAAAGCAACTGAAATCTTTTGTAAACTGGCCAGATGGAAGGCTTCATGGCAGGGAATCCCATTAGTAAGGAATACTGCAGTGGGGAAGGCAAGGACATCTACCGTTATGGTAAGATTTTACACAATTGTACTATGCTTCAACCTCCCTGCTGCAGTAGTCGCACCTACCCTTCATTCCCTACTAATTCTTGTATATAGTTGTAGTTAGCATATAAAGTAGGGCTGTGTTTCTTTCTGATGTATATATTTTATTGTTATTGGCATACCTCTTAACTGTCCAGATTTTTGCCTCATATTTTTTATCTGTTCCTCCTAAAATTTGTGGTTTTCTAGACATCATTAAGGGTTGACGTCACTACTTAATGGCATACATTTCGTTTCAGATGTCATATCTTTCAGAAAGTGCAAGCTAATACAAATCCTGTTATTCTAGCAACTTCCGTTGATTACAGTAACAATATTTAAAATGTGTTCCTAGTTTTGGGCCTCCTCGCATTATGTTATGCTTTGTCCTGATTTCTTTTGCTAAGAGGTTGAGAGCTATGGCTATTGGTTGATTGATTCAGGATTGTTAGGCTCCTTTCTCATTGTATTAGCAAGAAAGTCCTGAAGAAATATTCAGTCTGACTGTTGATTTCACTCCTTGGGATTAGCCAATCAGCAGTCAGAGTGAAGATATATATATATATATATATATATATATATATATATATATATATATATATGTGTGTGTGTGTGTGTGTCGGGGGAGGTGGGGTGAGCAGAGCTTTTTGAATCTGGCAGGTTGTTTAAACCCATGCAGTTTAAGGGCTACTGCTGCAGTGAGAATTTGAACATCTACTGTTATGGGTAAATGAAGTTTACAGAATTGTACTTGATTGTTTAATCAGAGCTTAAAACCTAAATAATTTAACATTTTTGCTTTTCTCTCGTACTATCATGTATGTTCTAGTGTTTGAAACTTTAATAATTTAAAATCTTTTCTTATCACTAGTAGTATTATATGAATTTTAGTGTTACTTTATAATATTTATATTTGCCTTTCAGTCAGCTACTGAATGCAAATCAGGCTGCATTTGTCCTTCAGGACTCTATCTGGATGGAACGAATGAATGCGTAGAACCAGATGAATGCTCCTGTGAATTTAGTGGTGTATCTTATCGAAAGGGAGAAATAATTTATACTGGCTGCCAGGAATGGTAAGTGATTAAATATTTCCATGAAACTCATTTAAAGTAATTTTTGAAGAAAAGCATTTTTCTTAAATGCAATGCATTGGATTTTCAGGTAGTTCCTTTCATACTGATGTCTGGCAAGAATACGTACTGATGTCTAGTAAGAATATGTGATTCAAACAGAGGCATAGCTGGTTCAATCATCGGCCCCACCTCCCAGCTCTTGAGGGAGAAAAAAGGCACTTCACTATAATAAGACGACCACATTGTAAGTGACTAGCCTATTACAGATAGATATATGCCCCCCCCATCTGTTCTAATGAAGAGGAAAAAATGGATGTTCCTTTTATTGGCACAACAACCAGGTATCCAGATGTACAACATGCCCCCACCTCCTGCCTCAGTCATTCAGGTCCTGATTCTGTGCCCTATCCCCAACCCTCCTTCAACTTCCTTTAGAGAAAAAAAAATGAAATAAATAAATAAAAATAATATCTTATTTTAAGCTGTAACAAACAGTTGCTGCAGTCCTAGCCGGCGTTAGGCACCCACCCAACCCGTGGCTGCAGGGGTCCTCCAGTTATCTCCCCGCACACAAGGGCCCCCACTAACAATGTGCAGCAAACTTGCACACAAGCAGCCGCAGGTTTCTCCTTCCTCTTTGCTCAGTTCCGGTTCTTGCAGACTCTTAATTATGGCAGCATTGCATAATTTGCGGCACCATCAAAACTTTTAATAAATTGCCTTCCTGTAAGCTGTGATGTCAGCTGAAAGCTGCACTCCAGCAAGTCCGCTTCAGTGAAGCAAGGACCTGATTGGATGTAGTAACCAAAGAAGAAAGTTGTGTTTTTATTTTTTCTCTTTAAGGAAGTGGTCCTTGCAGCGCACTTCCTGTGTCAGTTGCCATTAAAATGGAATGTGTAGCAAGCATTCCTTTCTCTTGTATTTCAAGAGAAAAGTTTGCTTTGCTACTTGGATTTTCAGGAGATCTTTTATTGGATTACTGGTAGCATGAGGAGGACAAGGACTTTGGAACAGTGGGACAAGCCAAGGACCTGCATTTTCAACTACTCTTGTAAGGGCAAGTTCTAAAAGCTCTGACAAATTGTCCTTTTAAGGACACATTTAAAAAGGCTGAAATGGTCTGTGTCGTAGCAATCAGGGGTCAATCTTTAATTTAGTGTGTGTAGAGGATTAGTTGCAGCCTTCCACTACAGAAAAAGGTAAGTTGCTGAGTTTTTTTTTTAAACTTTTTTTTGGGGGGTGGGGCACAAGGAGATGAGGATTATAATATTTGTCCCCAAAATTCTTGGAGGGTTGGGGGGATGGGGGTGGAGAGAGATTTTGGTTTAAATTGTTTTATTTTAGCTTTGTCCAAAATCCTTGTGCTAAGACATAAGGGGGGTTGTCTGTGATAATTAATGTCCAGATTCTATTTTTTTACTCAGTTCTACATAAGAATAGTCATATTTTCATTTATTTATTTTTGCTTTGTCCAGATTTGTGCTAATAGGTTGGTAATGGGGTGACAGGGACTGAGAAACTGTAGATGATGATTTAATGTAGACTAATGCAGACTCATACTTATGGCAGCATTGCACAATTTGCGGCACCATCAAAACTTTTAATAAATTGCCTTCCTGTAAGCTGTGATGTTATTCTAGTACTACTTTTTAAGTTTGTAATATCAGTA